>NC_071091.1:36070380-36375380 GCF_027358695.1 Spea bombifrons
TGCTGTGAGTTTAGTAAGTGGGCTGATGATGATCAGATCACTCCTAACCAACTGTTAGTTTAAAAAAAATCCTGGCTCCTAACTTTTTTAGCAGGCGCCGAGATTCACAACAAATTTGTCAAGCCCTGCACTATAGAAATATATAAAGGTCATTATCTGTCATAGTATTTAGTTATTCAGTAAGCCTACTATACACTTACTGTCATTAAAATTTAGTGACCAAAATCAGCTTGGTCTATATTTAACCCTTGGCTGCACACTTTACAAACTATTGGTTTAACGCAATGGCTTTAGTGAGGAGAAAGAAAGATCTCATTTACTGTGTGCTAGTTGTTCAAAAATCATTAGCCATAAAGGCCAGACCTTTATGATCTTTTTATATTCCTCCATAAAATGTTAAAACTTATTTCATGCTTCTAGCAGTTTTTATAGTAATGCTAAAATATGGACGCAAATCAAATGTATAAATGTTATAAGTAATCTTGACTTGGCAAAAGTACTGAGATAGTAATAATATGTTAGTGTGGACGCTTATGTGATCAAAGAGGAAACAGGGAAATAAAAATCTAAAAACTTGAAAATGTAATAATTTTTTTACATATATATAAAATATTTATCATCATATAGATGTATTGGTATTGTACAGTGGCATTCCTATTGAGGAAAGAAGCTATCACATACACATTTACCAGTGAGTTTGAGCACTACTGAATCAACTGAAGGAAACGTTTGGTCCTAGTCATGTATCAGTTTACAAAATAGAGGAAGCACGGTCACATATTATATGGATACAAGAGCGTTAAAGAGGTAGTCGGGTCCATAGATTAAGACTGCTGGTTGCTTGTCTGTTATAACACTCCTTTATCGTTAAGTGTAACCATAGGGATTTGGATAAGTGATTTGAAACGGGACCTGACTAACAGACCCAAAAAGGAAAAAATGCCATACACTGTGTATTTTGGTTTTGTAGCTTCTCGTATGTAACCTCTTGTGTTTAACGTCCGGTTGTTAGACAATTTCTTGTTTAAATGCAAGGACAAATGTAATGACAGTGTGTTTTGTAAAGAAAATGTATAATGGTTGAATACATTACAATGGTCATGTGATGTACTTGTTATCTTCTTGCAAATAAAATGTCTTTAAAAAAATGTTTCACACTCACCCACTTTCCCATTAATGCTCTCTTGTACTCTGACCCACTCTCTCATGCCCTCCTGGAATGTCTGCCTACCTTCTCTGCTGACCACTTCTATGTCCCTGTCTCTGTGCCGCACATCTCCCCTTATGATCTTCCGTTTTTTCAGCTGCTTTAAAAAGCCTTTATTCTTCTCTGTGGACTACAGGACAGGGACATGGACCTCTTGGTGAATGTACGCAAAATGTTGGAGCTTCCGGGCACATCCTCTCTCCCGAATGGAGGATTAGGGGAAAGCACGTGCCTGAAAGCTCTGTCATTTTGTGAGAGCTCATCAGGAAGTTAATTTGGGGCAAAAGGGCAGAGCCTCCGGGCACACAAATTAAATGAGATTTCCCAGGATCAACCAATATGTTAGGGTGTCATCTGTGTATAGGTGATATTGGAAGCCAAAGAAAGCTACTTTTCCTACCCTGTTTGATCTAGGACAGGGGTAACATTACATTTATACAGCACTATAAGATTTCATAGGGCTGTTTCAATCAGAGTCAGTGAAATAATTTAAAATTGCACGCAATAACAAACTGATACAAAAGGAGAAGAGGACACTGCTCCTGCAAGATTACAATCTAGTTGGTAGTTGAGGGGGAAGTGAAGCAGTAGGAGAGGACTGCTTGGATGGGGATGAGGTGAGCGAGTTAGGATGACCTGTAGAGGTTGCTGGTCATTTAGATGAATTGATTTGGATGCTGGCTGCGTGTTAGAATGAAAGTTTGTATGCTCCTTGAAAAAGGTGGGTTTTTAGAGGGCTTTTGAAAGTTGTGTACGAGGATGTGCATTGTTAGAGTTTTCTTGAGTATTATGTATGGCCTTTTATGAAGGTGAAACTCACAAGGGTTGGCCCTTCACAATGAATAATGAAGTTAGTTAAAATTATACCTCTATTACAATTCCCCACTTTAAAGAATAAACATGGTCATTATTGCTGCTATACTGCCACCTGGGTATTAAATAACCTGAGTGTGCTTACAACAGACAACTGACGGATGATAGACTCCATCCCTGCTAAACATGGATGTTATGTTTCACAGAATATAGTGTGTCACATATCCCACCCACTATCTAGCCTTTAACATGTCATTATATCTTTGTGCAATAATTCCTTTTTGTGCTGCATTGGTCAATAAGTGATTCATTTAATTTATTCAAGTCACACAATTTGTTACTGCTAAGTTAAACAACATTACTTATCCTGTCAAGTCATGTTGAGTATTATGTGTACTTGTTTATTTTCACTTAGTCCTTGAATTTAATTCTTGTAGCCTAAAACTTAAAAGTCAAGATTTAGGGAACAAAATAATCACTTGCAATTTGAGCAACAAAACTGTATCAATTAGCTAATGTTCAGTAGGATCATGCCGTATTGACAACCCAATCACTTTCAACAAGGGTAGATGTTGAAGGGCAACAGTGTGTATTCATACAACCTAGCTAAGGATTCCTGTTAGTTTCTCAATATGCATCACTTCTTAGTGTGTGGCAATGGCACATCACTGAACAAGTGGGTTCATAAGCCTTGCACTGAATGATGGTGACGTAGTACAAATGAGAAGAGCAACTTTTTCGCTGGATTGAGCAGTTTCAGTATTGTTAAAACTGTAGTGGCAGAAGAAGTGGGGATTTGTTTGAATGGTCTTCTTGCTGAGACCATGGCTGCTTCTTTGGAAAACTAATATTTCCCATCCGTGTGTGCCACCTCTGTATCTTATGAATGTACACATCATTTTTGATAACCTTTTAAACAATTTAAATATGATTTAAACACAAGAAATATCTACAAAACACTTGGTTCTTTTCAGTACTGTATACAACAAATTCTATCAACTTTATGACTAGCGAGATTTTAACTCGAAAGACTGGTAATGTCTACTAACTGGTGGATATGGGATTTGGTAATGTTTTATGAAATCATTGAAGGGTAGTCTTGGGGGCTGGAGGGAAGGAATGTATGCATCCTCTTCACATAGACCTAAAGCCATGATGTGCAAATAGCAAAGAAGAGGAGGCATTGCATTGATTTGATAATGGAAAAGCAGGCTTCAGTTAATGAAAATTGAGATATTTAAAAGCTTACAACACTTTGGAAGTGAGTAAATTTATGCTCCCAATACCTGTGCATGCATGCTCATGAACAAAGCTTATAACTGAAACTCTGTCTGGATCCCACTGACTGGCCATTTATTTCTGGCATATTGATCCTTGTTATGATGGTTTACAAACATAACATGAATATGAAAAATAAATCTCTTTGAATTGTTAACTGAAAGTCTAGTTACGGAATGTACTTTATGGTATTCGTATGTATTCTGACAAAGTAACAGGATAAAATTAGAAAGATGAGTGTCTGTGCCTCTGAAGAAGATATATTGATTACAATATTATCAGCTAATTTAACATACTAATGGGTGTATGAAAAATAAATACACTTCTACTTTGATGTAAAAATAAATATGAGCAAAAAGGAATAAATAAAGAAAAGGTTGGGTGTAATTTTTCATGTTTAACTAAACAACTTTTATTTCTCAATAATATGTGTCAAAAAAGAAAAAAGGGATGGGTGTGGACTATTTTCTTTAGTTTGGCACATATTACCATTATGTTTTGGAGTGAACAGTTTTTGGAGTGAACAGTTTTTTTCTTACACTAGATGCCTGTGAATAGCTAAACATGCCCTGAAAAGAAATATACAGTATATAAGTTCCCTTAGGTAAATTCAAAGCTATAAGCTTGTACCCTAAGTCTAACAACAGGGAAACTACAAAAAATGGTGCAGCCTTTTACAAGGGAAAATGAACATCCCATAGCATTCAAAGGGTGAAATCATGAGCTAAATACTTGTGTAGCTGATTCACTTTGTTTGGTTTAAGAAGCAGTTTCCCCATAACATAAAAATTATATCCCTGAATATTGTGTTTTTGCAAGTAATAATCCAGTTGCTGTTTAAACGTCTGTACAGACTCTGATAAAATGACCTCTGCAGGCAGAGAATTCCGCATCCTTATTGTCCTTACTGTAAAAAACTCTTTCCTTTGCCTTAGACTAAATCTTTTTTCTTCCAGTCTAAACGCGAGACCACGTGTCCTATGCATAGTCCTGTTTACGAAACGATTTACATTTTTTAACCTTTCTTCATAACTCTTTAGAATAGGTGCCCAAATTTGCACAGCATATTCAAGGTGTGGTCTTACCATTGATTTGTAACAATGAAAAATTATATTTTTATCCTGCGAATTGATGCCCCTTTTTATACATGACAATACCTTACTGGTATTGACTGCTGATTGACATTGCACATTGTTGCCTAGTTTGTTGTCTATAACAATTCCCAAATCCTTCTCATTTGTTGTTATCCCTATTTCACTACCATTTAGGGTATACGTTGCTTGTTCATTCCCTCCCCCGCAGTGCATAACTTTGCATTTATCTACATTAAATTTAATCTGCCATTTGTGTGCCCAGTCCCTCAGTCAATCTAAATCCATCTGCAGCAATGTAATATCCTGCTCATATTGTATTACTTTACAAAGTTAATGTCATCTGCAAGCACGGAAACATGACTTTCAACGCCTATTGCCAGGTCATTTATAATTATGTTGAATAAAATTGGTCCCAGACCAGAACCCTGAGGCACACCACTTACCACTTTTGTCCAGCTTGAAAAATTACCATTTATGACAACTCTCTGTACTCTATCACTAAGCCAATGTTCTACCCAAGAACAAGAATTTCCATCTAAACCAATTTCTTTCAGTTTGAATACTAACCTATTGTGTGTAACTGTGTCAAATGCTGTGGCAAAATCCAAGTAGATGACATCCACTGCAACACCATGAACTACACTTTTACTTATTTCTTCGTAGAATGCAATTAAGTTAGTTTGACAGGACCTATGTTTCATAAAACCATGCTGATTTTTGCTTATAACACTGTTTTTCCCAATGAATTCCTGAATATCATCCCATAATAACCCTTCAAATACTTTCCTAGCCACAGAAGTTAAGCTCACAGGTCTATAATGTCCAGGCAAAGAGTTTGAACCCTTCTTGAATATAGTAACCAAATCTGCCTTCCTACAACCCTCTGGTACAATTCCTGAAAGAGAAGAATCTTGGAAGATTAATAACAGAGGTTCACTTATTTCCACCCTTAGCTCCTGGGTGAATACCGTCAGGCCCCGGAGATTTGTTGACATTAACTTTCTTTAATTGCTGCAGCACCTTGTCCTGTCCTGAGCACCCTGTCCTGAGTCATCCAATCCCTTTTTTTTGCAGTAATGATTTGAATATCCATTGCCATAGGTTTCTCCTTAATATATACTGAGGAAAAAATTGTTATTTAAAGTTTCTGATTTTTCCTGGTCCCCATTAACTAACACACTCACCTCTGTTTTCAGTATACTGTACCTACACTTCCATTTTTTGGGGAGTTGTTTTGCTCTCTTTTGGGTATCATTTTCTAATTTTCTAGTTTAGCCCATCTAATCTCCTAATCTGCATTCCTTATATTTTATATAGGATGCCTCCGATTTGTCTGATCTAAATGCTTTAAAAGCCCTTTTGAGTTTATTTCACACCATATTATGGTCACTATTACCCAAGTGCTCCCCTACTTGAATGAACAACATGATTGAGATTATAGACTTTTTTTTTATTTCCAACAGGTCAGTAGGGTGCCAAGAAACTGTACTATGAAATAAGTTTGGATGCATTACCATATGCTAATTTGCATATAAGTTACTGTGTATGTGTGGTTAGGTGTTTGTATGTGTTGTGAGTGTGATTTGGCACTCTATTGGAAATCTACTTAGTTTTAATAAAAGAGACACTTAATTTACCAATGCAATTTTACAATAGCAGTGATGTGGTTTTAACATGTCAAATAGAGAAAAGCACACATGGACCATATTCAAATATGAAGTTGTTAAGGACAGTTTTATAAATGCCACAGTAGATACATATAAACATACTGTTTATGGGGACTCATGTTTGCCAAAGACTACTAGAATAAAACATGATTATTGGGCTACCCAAGGGTCATACTTTTCAATTGTTACTCTTTAGGAAGGACAGTCATTTTTAGGGACCCAGATGTGTGTCAACCTCCTCCCATCTCCCCGATGTCTCTCTTTTTTTTTAGGGCTCAGAATGTTTGCTGGGTATGCTTGTATCACACTGGACTACAGTCCCAAAAGTTGGACCTTGCAACGAAGATCTTTATTTTATTCATTTTCATCCAGATGACCCAATTCTTTTAAATAAGGAATATGTAGGCAGTGTGAAGAAGGTGAGGGGGGTGACAGTGATGGGGTATTTATTATGGGGGTTTGTGAACAAAAAATGTTAGGACTACAAAATATGAGGCTGGTATTCAATTACTTCCAGAGCTAGAACTATCCCTGTAGATTGATGACATTCTCATCAAATGCAGACAAGTCAGTTATATTGTTGAACATTTAAATTTTCATAGCAGCGTCATAAGGTCTTCAAAGAAATAATGACATTACCCAGCCAGTAATTTTTTATGCTTTAGTAAATAAACAGTAACTGTACAGTTCAGCAGAGAGGCATAGTGTTATTACAATATCAAATATTAAAATGAGTTATTTCACTCTCTATTTTTCGCTTCAAAAAAACCTAAAAACCATAAAACAGCAAATACCCATAAAAGGGTATTTTGAAAATGTGCAAGGAAAACAAATCTCAGACATTAACCTTTTCAGAATTACGACATTGTCAATTTATGGTCTTCCAAAGGCTCATTAAAAATAGCATGGATACTCTTTAAGCAATAGTTTGCTTAATCAATGATGTTTAGTAGCATAAATAATGGTGTTGACGCAGGATCCACCTCCATGACACCTACTGGCTTCTTATAAGTGGGTCCAGTGATCAGAAAACCAAAGACCCACTTTCCTACTGATGCTGTACAGCTGTCGATTCTCTGTGACAAAGTGTACAAGGACGTGCTGGGGAGGCAAATGGAACACTCCGTCATTGATAAGTGTTTTTTTTAATTGAACTGAAAGAACATTTTTTTTTCTTTACACATTATCTCGTTCCTCATTTCATCCATTCTGTCCTCTAGAAACACAGCTAACATCCCTTTCATCTGTCATTGGTCAGATCTCTTAAGTATAAAAAAGAAAAAAATCTTCATTGAACTGAAGTGGTGGTGTTCTACACTGGTACTTTCATTATCCACCTTTAACTGAGCAAGCAACGGGAAAAAGGTGAGTTGATCAACACAGTAGTTTCTTTTCAGACAATGCAGAAATAATGTGTGCGGGCTAAACATCTGTATCGGTTTCATTTAATGTCAGGAGAATTACAGTAAAGTGTCTATTTCTTTTAGGTCTAGGATTTTTTCAATGTAAAAAATCAGCTAAAAGTTATAGTGCATAATTTAAATATATGTTTAATATATTTTTATATTTTTTTTCTGAAAAAAAAATTATTTGTAATATTCCCTGACTATTGGATAATTTGATGAAAACCATGTAATATTTAATACAATGTAATAATTTGTAATAAAACATTACAATCTATCAAGATAATAACAAAGTATTTATGCAATATTGTTTTTTTCTGAATATTGAGGTTAATTATTAAAAAATAGTGCTGGACTATAATCTTCATAAATAATTAAAGGACTGTTTTAGATGAAAAAGACAACACCAGAAGGCAACATACACAAGAGACTCAAATAAGCACTTACGTCTTAACTTGTCTTTTCACACAAAGTACATCAAGCTTTGTTCGATCTCTGTGTCTATACAATGTCTCCCTTGTGGCTCTGAAGTAGTTGATTGTAGATAAAAAGTAGGTTGTATTGCTTTTTGAAATACTACTCACTACTAGTTACTATGTATTTAGTAAAATAATTTAATAATTGGTTGTTATTTTACAGTAGTGTAGATAGTGTAGTGTAGTGTAAACGACTTTCATCTTATATGTATAAGTTCTAGTGTAACATAAACAACTTTTCAAATATATTAGAATGGGGGAAGCATAACCTACTGGCGTTGGGTTTCCCATCACAATTAATTTAAATTGTTTTCTCCATCACCTGTCTTCCGAGTCAACCCTACTCCCAGAAATATTGACAATACTAAGATCCTTCTATCTAATTTACACACTCTTTACAAAAATGAATGGGATTTAATGTTACAGGAATGAAAAACACTTTCTTTGCACTATAGAATACATACACAGTAAATACATTGAAAAACAATAATAATAGTATTATACTCAACATGCATTCATACATTAACATATCACTTATCACGTGTAACATGTTGTATGACATAATCACATTGAGAAAGACAGATCAACAAATGTTTTAAAGTGGGCCTTGCTCCTGATATTGCAATCAAAAAGAGACTAATGACATCTGACTTGTTATGGGATATGGGAGAAATAAGAGGCAATGTTTGGTTCTTAAAAAGGGCACTTTTGGGGTTTTTCGTAGGATTTCAAAAATATTTATCACAGCCCTTGAATGCAATTTATACAAATAAAAATGTAGTATTGTAATTAGATACTACACCTTTTCTCTGCTTGTTTCTAGGTTTTCATCATTCTCACACCATGTACCCAGGTCCATGGCCAAGTGCATATCGATGTTCGTTAAAACCCAAACTTGGTACTGTCTACATACTGCTTTTACTGATATCCTTCAGCCTCATATCTGCCCAAAGCAGATCTTCCAACCATCAAATTGGTAACAGAAGTAAGTACTTACTGTACATTTTATGTGGGGAAAATGTCATAAGTAGCTTTGCATATATCTAAGTAAAAGTTGCATACTCTTTCCAGTTTATGTAGTTTTAATTATTTAGTACAGATTGTTAAATCATATTACTGCATTGAATTAAAACAGGCACAATATGTATTTAAAGACAGGTTTTATCAGCCGATGTACAAGAATAAAAAAATGCAACAAACTGTAATTTTAGACCTTTTTAATGTTAAGATTGTTTAAACAATACCACTTGCTCTGTTTATGTATTTACTGCTTTTACATAAACTATTATACTGCAAACCTAATATATCTATTACACCTATGGGAAACAATTTCATATTTTGATAAATTGAGCATTACTTTTCATATGTGTTTTTTTTACATATATGTTGAGCAAAATATATAAAGTGTTATTGAGGCATGGGAAAGTATTAATGTCTCTAAATCATTTGCAGTAGCAATAAGTAAATCTAAAAAACTTGTTAAATACAGGTTTGTGTAACAACAATTTTAAGGTTGAAGGTGCCGTTGCACCTACTCTCCTCAATGTAATACTTTCGTAACATTAGAAACACCATTCATATTACTGTTGAATGCCCAAATAATTCCTACGAAATCATTTTTATTCACACATAAAATTTTTGTCTTGTTCATACGTTTTGCCAGGGACACACATTTGTCACCAGACAGATCCAGAAAAGCTTATTCTCTTAACATAGTTTAGAGTACGTTTTTAAGGTGCTTATCGTTACCAGATGCCAGTGGTTTTCAACTTCAGCAACAACAAATGACCCTTTTTGTCCCTTTTAGGATATTCAATACACTTTAATTAACACATAATAATATGTCAAAAGTAACAAGTGACAATCAAACTGCCTTTACTCATGTTAGACTATTGGAGTAGGAAGGTGTGTATGTATGCGTATATATATATATGTGTGTATATATAAATATGTGTGTATATATATATATATATATATATATGTGTATATATATATATATATATATATATATATATATATATATATATATATATAAAGAGAAAGGAATGAGGTATAAACACAGAGACAGTATACAAGGCAAGTGGGTCTTACTGCTTTAGCCAAAGAACTAAATGTATGAAGTAATTGTAAAACAAGGACAAAAATATGTTAGTATTAAAGAATAAATGAAAGGGAAGAGTGGTTATGGAAGGTACAGAGATAGGTTAAGTTAAAAGAAAAATGGGTGATTATTAAGGTACTTGAGGGTTAAAAAGAAATAAAGGTTGGAGTCAAATAACTGAGCAGGAGGAGCAAGCAGCCAATGCAAGTAAAACAGAAAAAATGATTGAGAGCGATAAGGTAGGTAAAAATGGGAGGAAGATGTGCCAAGATGGTGGGAAAAGGAAGGCAGAGAGGAAAGGGAAAATTTAGCTGAAACTTCTCTCAGTGATGGGTAAATGAAGAAAAATCGCAATGAAAAAAAATCAGGCTAGTAGCAAAGGATGGTATCAAACTCTTAAGCATTACATCTAAATTCTATTAAAAAAGATTTTTGAATGTATTGCTAAATGAAACCAAATAAAAAAAGAAATCATCATTTGTCGCATTTGGATATGAGCAAATAAAAAGAGCAGATAAAATCTAGTACATATGAAAATCATAGAATTTATATTGTGAAAATGTATCTACTTTTTTCACAAATGTATCTACTTTTTTAACATATAAAATCTTTGGAAGGTATGCCTTAAAGTCTGGGGACAGCTGAGCAGAGCAAGTGGGGTACATTTTGGACCATTTTTACAATATTTTTTTTTTTGTATTTTACATGAATTTTCAGTTTATTCCATGACAGGAATCTGTTTCATGTTGCGCAGAACTGAATAGTGTGCTGTTTATGTAAAATGTGTTTTGTGACCTTATAATACTGGATATTTTAACAGGGCTAGCTACAGAAATAAAATCTGCCAATCCTCCCCTACTTGATAAACCTGTCCACAGGTTTGCAGGATTATTCCTAATCTTTAATTTACTACTTCCCATTGGTGGCAGCCTTTGCAATTATGGGGAGTGGAAAAAAAAGAGTTTAGGACAGGGACTTTTTATACTCCTTTTCCAACTATTATCACAGTTGTCAACTTCATTGTGCCATGACCACACAACCTTTTTTGTCATAATAAAGGGTGTGTGGAAACCGGTGGAATTGCTTTTGCTGGAGTTACAGCTAAAACGTGCAAAAAAAAAGCCTAGTTTTGTGTTAACAAGAACAGAATTATTTTCTGATATTTCAAAATTTAAAGACACAATACATAATATATATATATATATATATATATATATATATATATATATATATATATATACGTAAGAACAGTCATCATTGCATCCTTTATGTTTTTTTTTCTATGTTTGATTGGGTGGGGTGAACATACAAGGGTAAAAAATCCCTTAGTTTAAAAATATTAATCTTAAACTTTAGTTGTTTCAATAAATGTCGTTGTTTATGCCGTGTTGGTTCACCTTTTTATATTTAGGTTTTTTTTATAACAAGGTGTTAAATTGTTTTTTTACAAATTTACAAATGTAGAAATATTTTATCAGTGATATATATGTACAACATTTCTTTAAAGAAACCTTTTTACTAAATATGTTATCATGTACTGATATATAGCATAGATGTAAGTAAGATTTTATCTATTTTTTACAGGTCCCGAGATTGACCCTTACTGGTATGTGGGTCGTGGTGTCCGGCCAATTGGCCGATTTGGAAAAAGACAACTAAAGAATAAGAGTCATTTTCATCCAAGTCTAAGTAGTATCCTTGAACTGATCTTGAATAATCTCAAGAAACAGGAAGGACTTGAATTAGACAAGACATTTGAAGATATATACTGGTGACATTCTACCTGGCTTTAGCACCCAAGCTCTTTCACTCAAATAATAATTTGCTTATTTTTTTTTATTCTGTAATTTTGCTTCTCTCTGTTCTTGGTGTTCCATAGCTCACATATTGTACTACAACATTGGGTAAAGTAAGTCTGGTTAGAAAGACATGATATTGGAACCTATATGTAAACCACATCACAAGATGTATTTACTTCTTAGAAAAGTTATTTCCCACAGATAAAGAAAATGTGTCTTGTATTTATACAGAAATAATGTTTTGTACTGTATGTTTACTTGTGGTGCGCTCTAGGAAGTACTCGAGCCATGTATATTCCATTTGTGTCTTGTTTGGTCAAGTGTAAACAAGACATGCTAAAGTAATCAAGTGAATCTTACATTCATAGAACATATGGAATAATTTATATGTTGTTTTTATTTTACATTATATATATATATATATATATATATATATATATAATACACAAGGCTTGCACTCAGCTGTTATGAATCAAAAATAATTACTTGCCCATGTGCAGCTCCCGCCAGACACATACAAGGTGCAGAAATGGAGAGTCACACTCACTGGTATCTTTCATAAATAATACTTTATTCAATGTTGAATAAAGAATTATGTATGAAAGAGGCATGTGAATGCAAATCTCTATTTCTGGACACACACCAGTTCAAATGTTTGGGGTCACTTAGAAATGTCCTTGTTTGTGAAAGAAAAGCATATTTTGTCCAATAAAATAACATGAAATTGATCAAAAATTCAGAGTAGACACTACTAATGTTGTAAATAACTATTTTAAGGGAATATCTTCATAGGCTACAGAGACCCTATTCCAGCAGTCATCACTTTTGTGTTCCAATGGCAAGTTTAAGTTTAAAAGGCTAACTGATTACTGGAAAACCCTTTTGCCAATTCCTAGACATTTTAGAAATTTCCTTGCTTTCCATGAAAACAGCTAAGTGACTCCAAACCTTTGAACGGTAGTGTATATTTTTATGTACTGTAGGTATATAAACACACATATACCGTATATATATCAATCACGTCAAACCATTGGGCAATTACAAGACATTCTACTTCAATGTTCTGGATACGAATATAAAGCATTTTAAGAATAATAATGGAAGGTTTACCCACAATATAAACATAAAAACTATAAGGAAAACAAGCCAAAAGTTAATACTATGGGACAGTAAGAAAGCAGAAAAGGAGAAACTGGATATAACTGCTAATATCCACAACACAACATACAAAGAGGAAGTTGATACTTATGCACACTCAAAAATCACTTCACATGATGAACGAACTTAGCATCGGTGAAACTATTCTATAAAGTCATTTAGAGCTCTTTTAACCCTTTTTACGTAACTTTGGATGTACTGACAGGTCTACAAAAAGGAGCCAGGAGGTCCCTTGGGGCATACTTGTATGACCAATGATTATTTAAGTATTACTGGCTTCCTGCTGCCAGATTTAGCATAACACTCACATGATTGGGCATTCCATTCTTGCAGGTGTCAATTAAAAATGCAAAAAGATTTTAGGGAGCCCAGTGATGTCACATGACATCACTGACATACACAAAGGTTGAGAAATCCCCAAAGGGAATCCATATTTTAGGCTGGGATCAGTACAACTACATAAATAAAACCCCTCATAAATAATAAAAAAGGGAAAAATATAACATATATATCAAACATGGAAAGGGGCCATCATGGCTGAACCGTGGCTGAAAGAATTTTTGTTTGTTTCTGTTGCTTATACTCAATATTAGAAAATCATATGGGATTTGGGTGACACACCATTTCCAAAGTAAGAGTAGTCAAACCTTTTATTTAGGGATTACAGTACTTACTCCACTGATGCGCCTCTTTTACCTAAAAGAGCAGTGTTTCACTTAAAAACACCACTCCAAGATTTCTGTTGGCTGCTTCCTGTTTCTGACAGCACTGAGTTTCATGCACTCATATGGCACAGCAATGGAGACACGCACTTACATATTTCCAATGCATTCCCCCATGGAGGCTAGGTTCACAATTGAACCCAACCACAACTCTTACTCACACAGACTAATATACCAAAATTATGGAAGAGATAGGAGGCAGGGCATAGGAAATTGCAATGACAATTAAATAATGCTAGAAAATGGAATGTCAAAATTCCTTATGAATGCACACAAAATACGACAAAAAAGGTGTGATGGAGTATCATGTATCAGTGAATTAGTATGGCACTTCCTCCATGTTTTATGGATCAGTTCCCGATTTGGTGTACATGTAGTATTTTGCCATTCCTTCCAAGTACTTGCACAGGCAAAGTCAGTGACTATATTGCAACCTGGACATACTGCACCAATATGGGTAGTGCACTTTTATGGTGTAAAACTGTATCACACTCTGGGCCTTGCTTTCCTATGCACTGTGATTAGACCTTTGTTGTATTTTCCACCCATCTTGGAATTTGCACATTGATAAGGGTGTGGAAGTTAATGTTGCCTGTAAGAAAAAGGGTTGCAAGGTAGTGTTCTGTGTGAGGGGCTGCCATAAAGTACCACATACTTTTAATGTTGGCCTCATATGCTAGCCTATAAATAACAAGTTTCACCTTTTTTCTGAATGGCTGTAACTGCTGAATGGGTGCCACATTGCTCTCTGATCATAATGTTATGCATGCATCACCTTCTGTGGATATATTTGTGGCTTATATGTGTGCCCATGAGCAACATAGCAAATTGGCTACCAGGATGTATAGATTATTTTTTTCTGGTGTCCCCCAAATTGCCACTTCACAAGCACTACACAGTTTACATTAACCCGAATGTCTATTAAACAATAAAGCCTTTAAAGCCTAAACAGTTTCTGTTGAAAATTTTGAGAAGACAATTCACATGCCCCCCCCCAACTGTCCCAATTTGGGCAGGATAGTCCCGATTTTGGGTCTCTGTCCGGCCTATCCCTACCTTTGTCCTGCTTTGCAGGGGCTGAGGTAGGGAGAGGCTTGAGCCATTCTCACATCAGGTGCAGCTGCGGGGGGGACGCACAGCCTCCCGGTCAGCAGCTGCAGCCTGCAGGACTAATTGGGAGATCATGATGTCCCTCTAGTCGGCTCAACATTAGGGAGTGCGAGGTCTGTCACCTCAGACCTCGCTTTACTGCTCTCTAATCACTACGCGCCAGCAAATAATGCCGGGCACGGGGATATGACGTCATCCCTGCTCTCTGCAGCAATAGCCTGCGCGTAGTGAGGGAGCAGTAAAGCGAGGTTTGAAGTGACAGGCCTCACACTCCCACCACAGGATGGAGGATGAAGAATGAAGGATGGTGGAAGAGGTAAGAGATGGGGAGAAAGGGGTGTAATGGCAGTGTGTATGAATGTATGTGTTTGTAAGCTTGTGTGTGTGTGGACAGGTGTGCATAAGAGCAGTATAGGTATTTGTAAGCTGTGTGTAAGGGCAGTGTATGTGTATGTGTGTGTGTGTAAGCACAATGTTTATATGTTTTATGTTTATATGTGTGTGTGAGGACAGTGTATGTGTATATGTGTGTTTATGACCAGGTGTGTGTAAGGGCAGTGTATGTGTGTATATATGTGTGTATGTAAGGGCACTGTACGTGTATATGTATGTTTATGGGCAGGTGTGTGTAAAGGCAGTGTGTATGGAGAGGCATGTGTAAGGGCAGTGTATGTTTATATGTGTGTTTATGAGCAGGTGTGTGTGTAAGGGCAGTGTATGTGTGTATGTGTGTGTCATGCTATACCCAGGCTGCGGAGCTGCATGTCTCTGTTTGTTCCTGTCTTGCTTCTGTTTCCCTGTCTTGCTGTGATCCATTTCTGGATTTCCGTATGTTCCTGGATTCTAGTTCTGCTCTTTGCTTCAGCTCTGTTTCCTTTATAAGGTGTGCCCCACCCGTTATGGTTGTCTCAGTCTGTAAGTCAGTGTGTAAGGACAGTATATGTGTATATGTGTGTATATGGGCCGGTGTGTGTAAAAGCAGTGTGTTAGGGTCCTGGGAGGGAGGCTAACATTAGCCTTTTTTTGATAAAAAAAATCTCTGCTGTTGTTGACTACTCTACCAATGATACTCAGTCAACATTATGTCACGTCCTTCCCAGGCTGCGGAGCTGCATATCTCGCTCTTGTTTCAATTCGTCCCCCGGCGCCCCCCGGACCCGCCGCCTGCCGCCGCCCGCGCTCCTTCCGCCGGGAAACCCGCAGTCGCCCCCCCCAGCCCGTCCCCCGGTGAGGGGAGACGGGAGGAGAGGGGTTGGGGAGAGGCGACGGGGAGGCGGGGGCGGCGCCTCGTCCAGCCGCGCGCGCCCAGCCCCGCTTCGCGCCCCAGCCCGACTGACCCAGCCCTTACAGCCAATCCTTATCCCCAAGTTACGGATCTGACTTGCCGACTCCTTTATTTCTGCCTTTCGGGCTGTTTTTGACGCTCCGGGTCGTCGCGATAAGGCTGAGGTAACAATTATGGACTTACAGCAAGGCAAAAGAACTGTAGCTCAGTATGCGGTTGAATTCCGTACCTTAGCCTATGAGACTAAGTGGAACAATGAGGCGCTGAGGGCGGCGTTTCGGAGAGGGCGTAATGACCACCTGAAGGATGCCCTGACTTATCGTGACCTTCCTCAGAATTTAGAGGATCTCATTGCTCTTTGCCTTAAATTGGATGCCCGAGGTAAGGAACGCAAGCAAGAGAGAGACAGAGATAGAAAAACAGGGAAATTGAAACAAGAGCGATATATGCAGCTCCGCAGCCTGGGAAGGACGTGACACATTATGGTGGACACCTGGTTGGCTGAGAATCATAGGAATTGTAGTTCACAGCTAGTATCTGCAGCTTTACTGTTGACTGCACTAACCATGATGCTCAGCCAGCATCATGGAAGCAGTATGTCTGGCTGACCCTCATGTGAACTGTAGTTAACAGCAGATGATATGACAGGTGTTAGTTGTGAATTACAACTCCCACGATGCCTGGTCAGGCTGAGCATCATGGGAATTATAATTTACAGCTAACATCTACTGTTAATTGCACTTTCCATGATGCTCAGCCAGCATCATGGAAGCAGTATGTCTGACTGAGCCTCATGGGAATTGGATGTGCTCTTTATTTTTAACATGCATGACTGTGCTTACAAAAATGTAGCGTGTAGCGTGTATCGATGCAAGCGTGGCATTGTAAAGTGCAATCGTATTGATGAGTTCCGCGAGAACGATTAAAACAAAAGTGTCCCTTTTTTGTTGGGAGGTATGAATTCATAATAGTTCAAAAGGGTTTGAGGGCTAAAATGTTAACATATGAAACACCGGCATGTTCTGATTTTGTGTTATTTGGGCAAATATAACTATTTCTGCAATACAGTAATCTTGATTAAAAGCTCCTTACATTAAACAGCTCACTAATGATGGAAACCTGGAAACCTTCAGATTCATCTACAGCTTTAAAGTGGATGATACTGAATCCTGTGTGTATTTGACTTATCCCTCTTTGGTTTTTATATTCCCGTAGATTATCCAGAACATGTTCTCATCACCAAAACTGGACACCTTTTGGATACTGAATTTAAGACACAAAAACCTTTGGCTTTATAATGAGTTATTGTGTCTGTGTATGGTATCATATTTATCACTTACTGTATATGACTGTGGAACATTGACAGCTACCACTCTTCTTTCTCTCATGCCATACTATCCGTCTCCCATGTGGCCATGAAACCCAGAGGTGGGTGGAAATCTTATTGCAAATCTTACTTTTAACACCATAGTCTCCAAGCTGGCTCTGCCTGTGCTTAGCCCTACAGTCTTCATGCAAACTCGTGAATGTTATCGGCAAAGATTAAGACAGAATATATACGATAACCAAAGGTCTTAGGCTGGGGTGCAGGGTCCCCACAAACAAGCCAGGAATCGTGTATTCCTAAACAAAAACAAGTAGTTTCATGAATTTTTAATTGAGATACCTTTAAGTTGAAGTAGTTCATTGAAAACTGGGCACCCCTGCTAATAGGACAGAACTGTTTTAAAGGTGGTGACCCATTGACAATCTATCCTCCATCTTGAACCAGTTTACATGTTACACTTACCCATGCGTTTAGTTTGCACACTGCACTTTTGTGAAATTGTATTTCAAATTGTTTGATTATATAGTAAACATTTTCCAAAAACTCAACAGAAGCGTTTCAATGGTTTATAACTTTTATCTTTCATAAGATTTTTCTTCCGTAATCAAGGCTACTTCATTTTTCAGAATAATTTAGATTGACATGCATTTATTTTTTAATAACATTGCACCATATAAACCTTTTTTTTATTCATAATATAACCCTTTCAGAGTTCTTTCTAAACATATGCAGAATATGACATGAAAGCACATTTATTTTTTGGATCAAATACAGTAGATCTTTACCATATACTTTTAATATATGTAACGATAAAATATTTTCATTTGTAAAAAAAAATAATCTTGATTTAAATATTAAAACTAAAAATTGAAATCACTCAATGGTAAAATAATTATAATTGTTATATATAATATTTGTGTTTGAACAGTAAACTCTTTTATACACATTTGGCACAAAAATTCTTTGAACATAATTTAAATATGACAAATGGCATTTTTTTGCAGTGCTTACACAGTACGTATTTTCATTTCAGAAGACTGAATATTTTAACATTAATACATTACGGTAGCTGTATCACATGCTTGTATGGGGAGCAGGGGACCATTCTACATCACACTGAACATTTCAAAGTTTTAAATACATTGACATAACAAAAGGCATATAGTAATTCTATTTCATTCCGTTCAGGTTTGATAAAAAGTTTCATAAAATTACCACAGAAACCTGTTTTCATTATATTTTGGGCCTACATGTAAAACGGAGCCACCAGAATAGCATGGGAAAAGAAACCACTGCACAAAGTCCTTTCAACTGGGACATGATGGGGACAAGCTTTCTATCTGGTCTATTCATGTTTTTTTACAATGACATATTTAAACACTCTTTAGTTCATGTATGTTTTTAAGTGATGGATGCCATGTTTTTGCACAATGGTTTACATGGACTGTTCATCCTATGAGATGTTTGGAATGCAAATTTTGACCATCGCTACCTAGGATACTAATCTCTAAATCATTTATTTTTCTAAAAAGCAATATGTGAATTTATTCCAATGAAGCATCGTAATGAAGACAAAGGTTTTGTTTAAGTGCTACAATTAAGGAGATGGATATGAATGGAAGCTGATTTCGTATTTCAGACTTTATGAAACATTGTAGGGTTTATTGAATTTCCACAAAAACTATCAAATGGGAATAAATGTTTTTGATCTGATTTGTTACACTATATTCACAATTTGATGGTGGAGATCAAATGATGTTCTCTCCAAGAGATGCGTTTCCTTTAACACAAGCTTTTGCAATGTTACATTTGTTTAGCACTTTTCTATGTGTAGTTCAGTGCTTTAAAACAAAACTACCAAAATAAAGTTAATAGCGCTATATGTATATATGATTGGCATAATGGCATGCTGTCGCTAACATGATATTATTTGTATTCAGGATTGATAGATGATTAATAGAGTCTCAGGTTATTTCAGGGCACAAAGTTCAAACATGGCCATATTTTTTTTTTTTTTTGCCTTAAACCTACCAATAGACATCAGAACAAAAGTTACAGACCACTATGTAAATAGTGGAAGTTAAATAAGATGTGACAATACTTTTTCTGAATAATATCAGCTCTTTCCACTTCCAGATAAGGCAGTCTTAAATACAAGCCTTTATGATTTATGTCTTTGGGTACTGTTACCTAATTAGGGTGAAAGATAGAGTTGCATTTCAGCACTGGCGTCCATAGGGTAAGGTTTTCCAATGGCAGTGGTAACACATTAGCAGCATAGTTAGTTGGGAAATCCAGGTCACCCAATGCCAACAGAAACATCTATATGCTGACGAATAACCCCATTTTACACTTCATTTTTCACACAACACTTCCTCCTATATATGAAATGTAGTCTTGAATCCACATGAATAATTATGCAGAAATGGTTGTAAAATTACATGATTCTTATGTTGCGTTATAAAGAAGTAATCCGGAACTATTACAAATACAGTAACAACAACCGTACAATATCCCTGTCAGTTATGAGACTGGTACATTTTGGAAATACATTTCCATGACAAAAACATTTACACCTTACTTCAACTCCAACATTTAGTTTGGCATATGTATACATTAAAAATAATGATATAAAAACATAGTTATTGGACACATTACTGAAGAACTGGTACAGAAATAAAAAGTGCATCAAAAAACAGAGCCTCTCTTGTGAAACTCAGTGACCTTTCATGGTGTCTCCTAAGAACTTAAGGCAGAGTTTCATTTGACCATAATGCTGACAATATCTGATGAGGTATCTGAACAAAAGCCCTGCTACTTAGGCACTGTAGCTTCACACAAGGGTCCATTTTCTAGTCGAACATAATGGCTGTTAAAAAAAGGCACTCATGTGTACAGCTTTAGGCATCATAATCTTGGCAGTATAAATATGTCTTTAATATATTATGGTTGTGCCTTTAGTTGGTTCCTGAAAAAGAAAAAAAATATATGTTAAAAAAGGGGAAAATAATCCTATGGAAAGTTTCTGTTATGTCGCTTGGGATAGCTATGTTAGCATTTCTTTGACATCTATATGAGTGAATTTTAAGGGCAGGATTATATTAAATATTGTAAAATGACAATGCAGTATATTACAATGTTATTCTATTTCTATGAACCACTATGTATCTTAATAAAATTACACAATAATCTATAAACCATACAGATGATATATTTTCCATGGGAATTGTCCATCATGCTGGAAAGGGCTTAGAGTAAGGTCCAAACACAGTGCACTTGCTAATACCACCTCACTCTCTCTTGGTATGGAGAGTGAGGGAGATCATCAGGAAGTTGGGAGAGATGGATGTCAGGACGTTATGAGACAGACAGGCTTGAAGAGGAAGATAAGTAAACTATGTGAAAGGCAGGGGTGGGGGCAAAGTAGGAAACAGGCATTATAACTTGTAATAATCATTATATTATCATATATTAGTATATGATCAGAAAAGAAAAAGGAAATGGAAAAGGTTCGTAATGTACAATGTAGTGTCACATACACGTTTGAGACCTTCAGATCTAAATGAAGGTGAAATTAAAAATGCACTCACTAACATAAGAAAATGCTGATTTAATTCATAAGAAAGATATGCTTCATGTCATGAACGTATATGAATTATTTATAAAATGTTTTAATTGGTTTTAACCCATTCCTTGTTAAAGTTTTTTAGAACCCTACGTAGTGTACATGTTTTTGCCATTGTTAGTATGTCTTGGTTTAATAAAGATTCCTCTTTGATGTACACACATAAATGATACATCTTTTTCAGAACAAAATAGGGTTTTCGTTTAAAACCATAGAAACAGTGCTAGTATGTAAAAAACAAAAACAAGATTATACTTACATCCCCAATTTAAGGGGCTTAAGGGGCGTGGGGTTAGTGAATGGGGGTGTGATGGAATGTGTGACAGAACTGTCCATCACTGGGGCCCCTGGAGAGGACTGAAAGCAAGCCTGCTACCCACAGATTATGGACCCTGTCTCCCTGCCCTGGCGAGTGGGACTGTTGTCCTCGTCTGGGACCCGAACTCTCCAGTCTCTAACTGCACCCCAGTACTGGTTAGTGGGACAGGTGCCTCTTGCCAGCCCCCAGCATCCACAACTCTACCGTAGGAGCAACGAAGCTGTGCTCTCCGACTGAACTGGTTGCAGACCCGCTTGGGGTCTGGCCCCAGTTCAGTCTTCTTTTTAAAAGGGGGGATATGTGACTGAATGACCTGTCATACAGGGCCTCAAACAAAGACACCACAGGTAGGGACTCCATTGTTTAGTTAATCCAATCAATAGGATTACTGTCAGGGGATTAAAGGTTGGGTTTAGGGCTGCAACTAACGATTATTTTCATAATTGATTAGTTGGCCGATTATTTTTTTGATTAATCGGATAAAAAAAATGAATGTAAATTTTTCATTTATTTAAAATAATTTAATAAACAAATGATGTTAAATACAAACAGCAGAATAAATTTTTTTTTTATAAAATGCATTTCTTGTCTTTATTTCCCAACCAGCCCCCCATTTATGCACATTTGAGCTTGCCACGCTGCCTCCCAGACATGCCACGCTGCCTCCCAGACATGCCACTCTACCCACACATATGCCACTCCACTCTACCCCCACATATGCCACTCCACTCTACCCCCACATATGCCACTGTGGCCCCTGACATGCCTTATACCCCCTGATACACCACTCCGTCCTCCCCAGACATGCCACGCTGCCTCCCAGACATGCCACGCTGCCCTCCCCAGATATGCCACTCCACTCTACCCCCAGATATGCCTTATACCCCCAGATATGTCACTCTGTCCTCCCCAGATATGCCTTATATACCCTATATGCCTTATACCCCTAGATATGTCACTCCGTCCTCCCCAGATATGCCTTATACCCCACCGATATCTCATAGTCCCCTCATAGAGTCACAGACTCGTTCGCATCACACTGACACCATACTTTTATAAATAAGTACTGGGTTAATCTGGGTAACTGGGTTAAGCACTGCCCCCAGGGTTTAGATTCCCTTTAGTTTGCTCCCCTTTACCTCTAACTGCACCTTAAGTTAATTTTATTAAATTTATTAAATTAACCCTCAGTCCTCATCATTAAATTAACCCTAAATATCCCATCAACAACTACCCTAAATTAACCCTAAACACCCCAGCAACCACAACTGCCCCTAAATTAACCCTAAACACCCCATTAACCATAACTGCCCTTAAATTAACCCTAAACACCCCATTAACCACAGCATCCCCTTAATTAACCCTAAAGACCCCATCAACCACAGCTGCCCCTAAATTAACCCTAAAGACCCCATCAACCACAACTGCCCCTAAATTAAACCTAAACACCCCATTAACCGTAGCTGCCCCAAATTAACCCTAAACACCCCATTAACCGTAGCTGCCCCTAAATTAACCCTAAACACCCCATTAACCGTAGCTGCCCCTAAATTAACCCTAAACACCCCATTAACCACAGCTGCCCCTAAATTAACCCCAAACACCCCATTAACCATAACTGCCCCTAAATTAACCCCCACCTCCCCTAACTTTTAAGACTGAGCAGCCCATTTTTATTTATTTATTGTTAAAGCCCACCCTTCATGTACCATCTTTGCATTTCCCCAAATCACTTAAACATTCATGATAGACACAAACACTTACTCACTCATTAACACAAATCATTAACACATATTCATTAATGCAGTCTCACAAATCATTCAAGCAATTCATCCACACATGAATTCATTCATTCTTGTACGCATTCACACTACCCCCTCTCCCCATCTCCTTCTTATCTGCCCCTTATCACTATGTACCCCCTTCCCCATTTCTCAATATGTACCCCCTCTCACTATCTATCCCCTCTACCCCTTTCTTTCTAAACAAACTTTATTTAACATGAAGAATGTTAAATAAAGTAAACAAAAAAAAGCCCTGTGCGGCCGCGCACCCCTAAGGCCCGCCCTGGTGGGGGCTGCCCCGTCCCCTAGAGTGGCGGACCCGGTCACAGTTGCCAAGGGCTTAAGGGGCAGGTGCCCCTTATGCCCTGCGTTAATGCGGCTGCATAGGCCCAGTCAGTCCGGTCCTGACTGAGCCTATTTTAAGGTAGGGGCCTGGAGCTGCAGCTCCATCAGCCACTACGTCAATCCGGTGCCCGATGGCCAGTCCGGGCCTGCTGGTGCTGGAAGTGATTTCGGGGACAACAGGAGGATACATGTGGGTGATGCCTGGGAGTTACTACAGCTCTCTTGGTGCACCCGTTACAGGGGGGGGGCATTTTTTTAATGTAGTGCTAGGACAATGTAATGTAAGGACTTTTTATATATTTATTTATTATTTTCAGTAATCAGCACTCCATAGCCTTGCATTGCTCATTGCAATTTGTGCGATCAGCCAACAGGGGAGCAATCTGGGGGCCCATCAGGGTCTAGACAGACACTACTTAGTCTCTCCTTTCCTCCAGTGACCTTCAGGTGGGTGCCAGCAGTGATTGCTTGATTGTGTGTAACAATGTACAAGAAATTGTGGATTTACACATGATCAGTCGCCAGGAAGCCACCGATTCCGGCTTTTGCTGACAGAGGGGTTCAAGTTGTCAATAGACAGCCTGATATCTGGTGCAGCAGCTGGGAGATGTCAATGACGCTGTGAAAAATGCATGATATGTAGGTAAGTCCTCAAGGTAATCTTGTCACTTGTAAATCTTTTGTGGATGTACCTGTACATCTAATAGGTAATGAAGGGGATCATTTAGTTCATGTTTCACTTTATGATTAATTCAGCCATTTCAGTACTATTTGGGATCTAATAGGGATGTAACTGTCAGCTAGGGTTTTTACACTGCTGAACTGCAGTGATTTACCATGATGTCCTTGGCAGTATTCTTCCATTCTTTAGTTCGTTGAGTCAAAGATCCTTGCAGTACAAAGTTCCTGTTAAACGTCTTTATCCTGGAAATTTCAGGTTCTTCATCTTTTAGGAATTAAACACAAAACAAATACATAAATATATGATTATAGTTTCAAAGACAGATAAATCAGGGAGAGATAAGTTCACTAGGCACCACTGCAGTTCCTACTGTCATGAGGCATTGAACTAAAAACAGTAAACCTATAGTAAATGTGATAATAATCACCTAAATAGTTCCAAAACTCACAAGCCTAGCTTGAGGAGTAAAGCTGGTGGAGTACTAATATTCCTCTTAAATTCAAAACAAAAACAAACTTTGTTAAGTAGCCCAAATACTAAGAACATTCCCTGAAAACACAAGTATGATATGTTTCTACCTGGTTGGGCTTCTGATGACTAAATAGAACTTGCATTATAATGAGTACATCAAGCCTCTTGACATGAGTGCACTTATTTGAAGTATACCCTGTTATATTAAACACATGTTACTGCACGGCACACAAAAGTTACTCACTGCTTCTTACTCATTTGTAAAATGCAAGGTTGTTATTCTTGTCATACTTTTTAGTGAACTGTTTGGAGGAGGTATGACAATGTTCAGGCTGGGAGACAAACAACGTTTAGTGGCCCTTTGATACTTTAGATCAGAGAAAATGGCAGAAAACTTTGCTAATAAAAGCGACGCAGGAAGGATCCAGTCAGGGTGTGAATGCTGACTAAAACTTTGAGTTTTATGTAACATACACAGAAAAGGGACTCTAGCCCAAAAGAGTCACATCAGAGTAGACTGGAGGGCAATTACAGCCCTCCCTTAGAAGTGTTCATAAAGGAAGTCACATGCGCAATTAAGATCACAAAGGCCTCTTTAGAAGTTAAGAGTTGATAACTTACATCACTCTAAAAGCTAATCTACAAATATTTATCATATAAAGGATCAATATGCTAATATCAATTTTTTGAAGTGAAATGTAGAAATAATTAGCAATTAAGGATTTTTTTATGAGGTCTGGGTTTAAGTGTGTCATTATCACCATACCTGGGAACTTCTGGTCTCCAGCTACCCGGAGACTTCCCTTGTGGGACACGGCCAGGACTGCCCACTGACGTCGGTGGGAGTTCCCGCTGACGTCGGCGGGAAACAACCCCCTTTTAAAACAAAAATGGGCGGGGAGAGGGGCGTGTTAAGACCCCGTTCCCGCGATCAGGAGGATTCGGGTCTTGAACCGGAGAAGCGGTGCTTCACCCTGCAATCTCTGGGTCAAACCCGGAGAATTCCCAGGTAATATTGTAACATATTTTTTATTGAGTATAACATAATCCAGATCCATTACTTTTTGATAAAGGTAGCCCGCCTTTATTTCTACATAGAACTGATTATTCTACAAATTATTCTTATAAATCATATAATACAGAAATGGAAATCACAATGCATTTACAAATATCTATTCATCATATGAAATTTTAAATTACTTATACTCATATAGGCAAGTAATTGTCCACATTTGGAGAAACCATTACGTTTATACAGACAGTTATAGAAATGACATATTGTAATTTTACATGTTCATTTCACTTCCCTTGGAATTTAGTCTATTCATCAAAATAAAAATATTAATTAAAACATTGTACAGGTTTAACAAACCTTGTAGGGGTGTTGCTGGCAGTTTTCGCCTCTGTTGCCTGGATGTGTCAATTGTTTGCATCTATCAGGATAAAAATAAATAATAAAAAAAAGGTTTATACAATGTTCTATATTATTATTACTGCATAACTTTGACAAAAAACATCATATTTGAAACTGTGCATCACATAACGGTTTGGACTTATAGAAGCAAAAGGAGAGTCCCGCTCAAACAATCTTAAGTATCAAATGCACCGTTTAACAATATATTAGACATATGTACAATTAATTATTGCATGAAGAATTGTAAGCTCATTTGAGCAGGGCCCTGCAAGTCAAATTGTTATGTTATATACTACTTGTTATGTCCCGTCTACCCATTGTACAGCGCTACGGAATGTGATGATATAAAACAACAATAAAAATAATTATAATAATAGTTAAAGATAACACCAGTTGTGTTATAGCATACCAGCTTTATTACTATACTATGAAAGGTAGAAGTACCTGGTTAGTGTTTTTCTGTTCCCGCCTTCTCGTCAGTCGAACACAGGGAGAAACGTTTAACCCGGCGACCGTGAGGGCTGATATCCTACTTTCAATATCTGAAATCTAAAATATCAGGTATATAAAATAAAAATATGCAGTGGAGTTGTTTTTAAATGCATTTAAACGGACACACTAGCTACTACCAATAACCCCCCTGCAGAGATTTGTTTTTCTTACAAAATATGTAAAGACTGTATAACACTATAAGACATGGGAAACCACCACAAGTTGTACACATATGTGATTTCTACAAATATGTACTAGGTGAAATATAATTTAGATGGCTAATACATTAAACCAGTAAATGGTGTTTCTCTCTGGTAGTTCCTTACAAATATAGAAGGACGATACAGAATGTAATGTGACTCACCTGGCGCTCAGCATGATGGACCTGGGCAGCTGCTGTGGCAACCTGGTCTTCAAGGTCAGCAAGTTCTAATTCTGTGGTGACACTGTTGATTTTGCGTGCAGAGTCCTCAATCTCACTGAGTTGTCCTTCCAAGCCATACACGGTACCAGCTGTGAGATAAACCTGAAAAATAATGACATTCATTTTATTGATTAATGATCTCAATTTGCTTCAATGATCTCTAGAAAATCTAGGTAGGAATGTAGAACTGTTCATCCACAGTGGTAAGGAGATACCACCATATCAACCCAACATACAAGGAATGTATTCATTGGTTACTATTTGCATAATGTATTATTATTATTAGTTGGTGTACTATGTATTTATTTTGGTCTATGTTTTGCCACACTACAAATTATACATTGATTATTTGGTTATTTATATGTGTATAAACTGAGTCATTGTTTTTACATTACTGTAACTTTAAAGTTGTTAAAGGAGCAATATCAAAGTTCATCAAAAGAACATATTTGCTTTGCAGGATTCCCAACAATAAGCCTATACAGAGTATGGTACAAGATTTACTGTAGCACAATATCGTTGTCAAATGGCTTCCATGGCAGGATTTGACAGGCCATGTTACCCACTGCATAACTAAACGGATAGACTTTATTGACTGTATAGCTAGTATTCCTACCAGAGCATACCGTACATAAAGACATCAAGAAATAGACCAAACATATTTTTAGAAAATTAACTCATCACCAACTGCCAGATTTCATAAAAGAGACTCTTAATAGAAGAAATGGCTTATACAGACGTTTAAGGCAAAATATGGTTCAGTGTGTAAAAAAAGCTATTAAACAATTTGAGTATACCTATAAGTGTATTTTTTGTGCACAGCCTGCCACTTCTGCTGTCCTCCTGTTACCTTTGGTCCCTGGAATGCATGTTTTGTGTGTAAAAAACTAACAGCCATACACAACCAATTCTGACAAGAACACATTAGTATGGAACACATTATTCAGACAAAATCTAAGCAGTCCCTTGCAGTGTTTCATGTGAATCAGACAGAAATGAGCCATAACATACTTTGATAATTAAAAAAATATTGCAAATGTCCACCGCATCATTACAAGAATACAACATGTGCAATGTACTCAGCTTATTTTACTTGTATGACCATACATTTATGTATCCAAAATGATAATTTGGTTGCTAGTCTTAGGTGCTATTGAAGAATTATCAATTACCTTGTGGGAAAGGGTGACTCAAGAGTGTAAAAATGGAGATTAAAAATACTTCAATAAACACATTTACTCTGCAAAGCCTGAAGAGGATTTTATAGAAAAAAAAACCTAATTCAACAGTTTTTAGTAGATGTTTGACTCTCCCTCTGACATTAGACTCAGGATGTAGGCTTTATTAATACACTATTTATATGACTGATTCCATTATTGCATAATACCAAGAAAATGAGCAACCAGTTTGGTATATGCTGGTAAATATTATGTATAGTGTCACTGAAACGCCCTGAGGCAGAGGAAACAGCGGGGTAGGTTTGAGTTTGGGAGGGGGCCATGACGGATTCATGGGGAGACTTCTTGCCTGCCCAGTCCCCTCTTCTGTCTAAGTCACCCTGTGCTTATTTGGGGCACAGGGTGACAGGAAAACCCAGTCTGGTCTGGCCTAACCAGACATCCATAGACTTACCGGATCTGCATAGCTGGAAATACTCCATGCGCCTGACATGGACAACTTAGAAACTCTGTGGAACTCCTCAGTGGATTGGAAATTTAACCGGGTGTAGCTCGGATCCCCTGTGACAGATCACTGATTGTGGTTCTGACTATTTTTTCTGGAGGAACTTTCAATGTGAGAGTCAGAGAATCCACTAATAATCCCAAGAAAGGAATCAACTGAGAAGGGGTGAGGATGGAGCCCAGAGGATTGAACAGGAAGAGAACAAAAAGCTTGTCTGTGAGCAAAGCCTACCTAGACGGGTTGGCAGCTAGGAGACTGTCTAGATAAATTATGACAAATCCCTTTCAGACGGAGATAAGCAACCACTTGAGAAGGAATATGAAGCATTAGAAAAGCCTTATAACTGTGCACAAGAAGATGCAGTCTTTGAAGTTTAATAGTAGTAAACTCTGATGGAGGATAAATCGAAGAGGAGTGAAAAGCTTCCCGGAGGTCAATCATGATCATCCAAGGGCTGCGCGATAAATTATTTTGGTGATCCGGAAGACCCATCATCCGAAATAATTTTGAAAGAAGGAAAGAACTGAGCCTTTTAACATTTAAGACACATTGAACCAAACCCTCAAATTTTCTGACAAGGAAGATATGACTTAATCAACCCTTCTTTGTGAGGTCTACCTTCTCTATTTTGCAGGCTACAAGGACCTGATACAGAACAACATCTAGAGTAGAGTTGCAATCTCTTGACTATAGGAAAACCTGAAAAAGAAAGTTTAGAAGAGGAAGGGAGAGACATTTTCTCACTACCCAGAATACCCACTTGTCTGTGGTGATCGCCTCCCACTGAGCAACCCTTAAATTGGAAGTGAGAGAAGATGCAGGCAAGTTTACCGAAAGGGCTTCTTCTGGATTTTCCTTTCGAAGCTGGGGTATGGCCCACCGTTGAACAAGATGATCATTGGACCTGGATGATTGTCCCTCAGTCTGAAAGGGCTTCTTTGGTGTTTGTTTAATCTCAGAAAATTATTTTTAGCCTTGTAGCGAGCCTTAACCTCAGCTATAGTTAGGGCCAAAGAGGTGTGAGGAGGAGAGATTAGGGAACATTGAAGCCTTAGGGGCTAGATCAGAGAGGCGTACTGATTTTAATAGCCTAGACCTTCTGAGAGTGTAGACGTAGTAAAAGCCCTACCCTAACAGAAGAGTGAACCTACTAATGGCTTTTATTAAGGCTATTTTGGAGGCTAATAAGGGTAATTTGGGTAAACAATCCACATAATTACCCTCTTTTTCTGCCTTATCTAATATAAATGCTTAACACGGTAAGTAGTGTACTGGTTGTCCAAACAAGGCTACCAGTCAATCCAGGGGAGGCACTGGGCAACTCAAACAAGACCCCATTAATGAAGGGATCAAGGAATGCCTTATTTGTCTAGAGATTAGTAACCCCCAAATGGGCAGGCAATGTAACCTCCAGAAGCTAGGTTCCTTGCCCAACATGGGCACATGGGACCTAGAGGATAATTTTAATCTCATTTTGACATTTAATTTTTGCTGTTAAAGACCACTGATAAGTCAAAAGGGCAGAGCCCTGAAATAGCAAGATTTATTTTAAGAAAACAAAGCAAGTCACGTGACACAGACAAGGTAAAGACCTAATTTTAAATGTTCTGTAGATTAACTGGAGTAGGTTAATACCCAGTTAGAGAGATCCCTGGACCCCCCATCCTCTTACATCTGACATGTTGTTGGCAGGTTTTTTTTAAAGGCTCTTCAAAAAGCACCATGCTATGCATTTATAGAATTAAAATGCTTATAAGGTGTGGGTTTATAGGATTTAAATCCTTTTTTTCCAGCGGTGGTGGGTTTGCACTAAAAGCACACGTGTGATAGCAACATACTTTGGCATGCTGGGGCACTAAAGGGTGAGGGAACAAGTTGGTGTATGAAGCCTGAGTTAGTTGTATAATTTACATCTGAAAACTGATACTGATAGATATGAATTAGGAATTCACTGAAGTCTAGTAGACATGCAAAAGATAAATGATCAGGCAAGTTAAACTCTCAAACGTGTATAATGGGAAAAATACACCATCCCTGATATTGACAATGGGATAAAACAAATACTAATAATACCTTTTGAAGAGCCTCATTTTCACACTCGGTCATCTGAGTGTTTAGGGTTTACAACAAGAAGTATATGACTTACCTGATCTACTATGCACATTGGGGTCACACATACTGACTGTAAACTTGTCCCCAAAAAGTACCAAGACAACTTTGATAGGACCATTCAAACTTTGAAATGCTGCTCATTGGTATGCTATGGGTTGCTGGTGGCTATATTTGATAATGTCAAATAATGCCGTCTTTGGAAGATCAAACAATATTGAGCATCTAATTAACTTTTATCCCAACAATGTTGCATCTAATAAATGGATCAGAAATAATGTTATTTTTAAAGATATCATGACCATTATTATAGAAGCATTTTGACATAGCTTTCTACATGTATGTTTCAGTGCTATTTTAAGATGAAAATTTTGAAGCCACTTGATTTTACTCTCCAAGTTGCTGTAGTCTGAAAGTAGCTAATACAATTTGAAGAGCTTGTTAAAAGGGACATTAAAAAGCACATATAAAGTTGTACTGTGATACTTTTTTGCAACACTTCTTAGTTGCCTGGTTTTTACTATTTTGTTAATGGGCAAAATGTCTATATTCTCCTACCTCATTTTACTTTTTTAATAAAAATGTATATTAAAGACACAAATTACTATATGTAGTTTGCATTTTACCCACTCAACCCATAGCTATTTATACTTACAACATGCCCACTCCATTTCATAAATCATCTTAAGATTCAAGCCAAATAATAAATAATGCTGTTATCCCCTCTATTTAAACCACCAAACCTCAGGACCTTCTAGGTGTCACATGTAAAGCTTTTCGTAGACCTGCTAAGTAAGTCGACATGACATCAGCCTAAAGGGGGCAGACCTTAGCCAGGCTGAACTGGCGATTTTCGAGGCACATTAATGCCAACAGCCACCTGATGGCGTAGGTGTGCCCTTCTGCTGAATATGTGCGGCCGCACGCTACCTTTTTATGTTTACATAGCGTGGCATTTGTGCTAGGTGGCCAGTCCTGGCCTGAATCTAAGAAGCTCTGCAAGGTGTTTCATATAAAAATATTTTGAAGGAGAAGGTAAGGCCTCTGGGAAGGCTTAATAGATTATTTTGAAATTAAGAGTTATATAAAAAAAATAACATTTTTGTGTTTTAACAAAATGTTAATTTAATGCATAGTTATGTTAAAATCGATGTCTTCCCTATACCAGACAGTGAGAATCCAACAGCACGTATGGACGCTGCCAAGTTACATTTTGCCTTTATTTTTGTTGAATAAATCATGATATGGTGTTGTTATATGTTATGTGTTGTTGTTCATCTTAGGTTGCATTTACCTAATTTTTAGACCTGCTTAGGAACAGATGATTGTTATTATGTCCTGATATGAAAAACCATAGTATTCAAAGAGGATGTACTTTCTTTTTCACGCGACTGTAGCTATGTTTCACAGTTCTATTACGTAGTTTTCTCATGGCCTGAGAAAATACAAAAAGAATCCATAAAGGCACCGTGATTAACCTCTTAACAACCAATAACGGGCCAGGCACATCACGCAATAATGGTCACTTAACGACCAATGACGTGCATGGCACGTCATGGCATTAAACAAGCTTAGGAAGTGATCTACGACTGCTTTCTTTGCGCAAACGGCGTTGCTGTAATGCTGTCATTTGTCTGGCCCCTCCCCGGGTCGTCAACGTCTGCCATACACTGTATGGTGGTGGATGCACGTTATAAAAACTTGAATGGTATAGCTGAAATGCCTTGATAGCGAGGCATTTAGCAACATCAAACACCTACCCCAGGACACGCTGTGACTGCTCCAGAGAGTGGTCACAACCGCCACTGCAAGAGATTTTGCCACTCACAAGATGGCGGCGTGTGCTTAAAAATATAACCAAGTTGCCAAAGTTTTCAAGAGGGTCTCTCCAGACCCCCTTCAAAACTCTGGCTCCCCTTGCAGGTTGAATACAAGTACTGTATGCTTAAAGGGACATTTTAATGAACCTCACCAATGGATAAGCCATACAAAATGTGCTGCTGCACATCACCCCAATCACTGGCAAATTAGTGTTACCATTAACATAATGGTAGCTATTTCTGTACATGTGAGTGTGTGTGTGGGGTTGTTGCATTCAACCCAATACATCTCTGCCAATGCAGACAGTTGGGGTGGGTGCAGTGCAATTGCATTCTCATTAATCCATCCATGTTTTGTGAGGCCAATGTTAATTTAAAAGGGACAGGTATCATATGCATTAAAATTCACGTGTTGGTTGGAGTGTGTCTTATTATAATATCTTCCAGTAACAATTGTGATATATATATATATATATATATATATATATATATATATATATATGGCATTATATACTATATATATAGTATTTGCTTGATTATAAGACAAGGTTTTTTTTTCCAAGCAAATGCTCTGAAAAATAACCATCGTCTTATATTCTAGGTCGTCTTCTAATCAGACCACAAATAGAGGCTACAAGACTAAGATCCAAATCCCATGCAGTGCTGCGGGGAACCTGTAGATCCCTAGACTTGTCCCCCGTGCTTCAGATTCCCTGGTGTCTAGTGGGACAGCCGGTGGACGTCTGTGCGATGCGTGGAGACAACCTCCGCTGCTGCCGGCGCTTCCTCTGGGGCTTCTATGACGGAATGCCGGCATCACATGACCTTCTTGTGCGCCACCACAGAACCCCCGGCGGAAGTGCTGGCAGCAGCGGAGGTTGTCTGTGCGCATCGCACAGACATCCACCAGCTGTCCCACTAGACACCAGGGAATCTGAAGCACGGGGAACAAGTCTAGGGAAGCACTGGTAAGTCGGGGAGGGTAAGCGTGGCATATGAGGGGGAATAACGGCTTCCTGGAGGCAGAGTGGCATATAAGGGGGATATAAAGGCTTTCTGGAGGGAGAGTGGCATATAGGTGGATACAATGAATATCAGGGAGGCAGAGTGGCATATAGGGGGTTAAAAGGGATATCAGGGAGGCAGAGTGGCATTTAGGGGGTTAAAAGGAATATCAGGGAGGCAGAGTGGCATATAGCGGGTTAAAAGGAACATCAGGGAGCCAGAGTGGCATATCTGGGGGGCAGAGTGACATATAGGGAGGTTAAAAGACATATCAGTGAGGCAGAGTGGCATATAGGGGATATAAGGCATTTCTGGGGTGCAGAGTGGCATTTAAGGGGGTATAAGCTACATCAGGAGTGCAGATGTGCATAACTGGGGGAAAATAAAAGTTTTTATTAAATATGAGAAAATAGTTTAAGTGTGAATTAATATTTACTAGTAAAACTTTTTTCTTACAGGGTAGTCTTATATTCCGGCTTTTTTCTTTTTTTCTAAATTAATATTCAAATTTTGGGGGGGGTCGTCTTATAATCGAGCAAATACCGGTATATATGTTATATTCTCATAAGCTTGTTAAGATAATACATGTATAAATGGAACATTGCTGATGATGAAATAATAGTCATTTAATTATTTCTAAACTAAATATGTATTTTATATTCGTGTAGTCTACCAAGACTTAAAAAAGAAATAATACTAAAGTAACCTTAAGAGCCAGTCTTACATTTTCTTCCAGTTTGGTCAGTTGCTCATCTAGTCTTACAGGGTCATCACCTATAGGAAAAGGCCCTCGTTCATGCGTATCTTCTGGGCAATCCCATGGTTCTGTCGATCCTGCTATCAATTCCTCGGTTGCATTGATGACTTTTAGAACTTCTGTTGATATGTTGCAGAGAGACACAGCAGAGTACTTCTGTTTATGTGCAAGAGTATATGGGGACAAAACAGCAGAATGTTAGAAAATTGGTAGTGGCAAAAAATGTAATTGGATAACAGAATATCTTGTCATTCCAAGGTATTCACAACTTTTCTTAAGTTTATTCACACAGACATTAAAAAAGTAGCATATTTCACAAAGCAACGGACTGCTTCTCCCATAACAGATGCTTGCAAGCAATAGTTCACTGCACAAAGGAGCCCTGCCAAAGTCAACGCAATCAGTAGTAGGTTATGGGTCTCTATCAACAGCAACATGCTAGAACAAAAACACAGGACACACCAGAGACTTCAATCTTTCAGGGAGCAGGGTTACCCCAGAAGAATAACACAGGTTCTCCGATAAAGAGTTTTAGCCATAGGGCCACTGTCCCCTCTTCAGTCTGTCCTGTCAATATGGGGGTAAACTTCAGGAGCAAGAAAAAGGTCAAAAGATCACCATTCGTGCTTCCTCAAGTTGCCAAATATCTTCCATGACCTACTAAAGTGGAGAGGGATGGAATATGACTTCACTATGCAAAAGGGGCAACCTTTAGGGGTACCCCTTAAACAATCGCTGAACTGACCATGCAGAATGTATTGCTCAATAGATGAGATAAAATCAGTTAACCATTCATTATTATGCAGGGCTAACCCAAACAAAAAAACAAAAAAACTGTTGTAATGACATGGACTTTAAGTAAATTAAAAGATAAAGACAAAGAAGGGGAAGATAACAAAAAAAAATGAAAAACCAAAAATTAGAATTCAGACGAAATGAGACAAAAAGCATGGAAAAATGTTACTGAAAAGAGAAACTAAGGGGTTAAAAGCAGAGATATGGTAAGTGATGAAAATGGTACTAGTGAGGTTTTCAGTACTATGATAACATTAAAGCTTTAATAAAATGCAATTAAACTAGAAAATAAAGGACAGGACAGTTCATTATTAATACCAGTGTTACAATCATGTTCTAGATGAAACTTCAAATAACTTTGGAATGTGTAATGATAAAATAGTGCTATTGCACACTACTAAAATCCATCCACACTCCTAACCAAAAAAAGTACTACAAGGCATTTTGAACCATATCATCCCTAGTTAGCACTTCCACAAATGAGGTTAACAAATAAGAACCGAAGTAAAGTGAATATTCTTACATTCCACATACCATGATACTAAAATCATTTCCATTGTAACACTACATTAGTACAAGTTCATATTTAGTGGGAAAAAACTTGTTCCACTTTAACACAGGTTAATAGGAGTTTAACTTTAAACCAAAATGTAATATAAACAGCAATATATCTGACTTCCATAGTTGACCCAGGCTTGTTAATAAATATCAACAACTGAAATCCCTTAGTAAAATAGTGCATAAAAGTCAATAAATGTAAGGATCCAATAAAATATAAATTGGAAAATTAAATATTTCAGCACACAAACTAGAAGTGCTGTTAACATTCAGTTAGGCACAAACAGACCTGATATGGATGATATTATAGGCAAAACATCAATATTCCTGAGCTAATATCCTACACAGGAACAACTTAATTGTAAATGTGGAAAATTGTTTACAGAAAATGACATAATGGTGATTTTCTACTGGTTTACTGGTTACCTAATACATAAACATAGAATTTGATGGTATATAAGAACCATTCAGCAGGCAGAAGTCTTGGGTGGGCTGGATCTTCTAGGATCTCCCCTAGAGGAAACCCACTGAAGTCTTCAACTCCACCCCCCACTTCACCCCCCACAACTCAGCTCCACCACTCAGTTCCACTGTGTCTTTTGGCAACCCAATGGTGCTTAACTAACTCCAAACCAAAAAGCACAGGAGCACTGAAAACCAAAACAAACTGAATGGTGCAGGTGAAATAAGTCATGCCAGTGTTATCCACAGGCCCCAGGCAGATGGCTGGTAAGTTAAACCCCCCCCTCCACCATCAGCTATTGGCCAGGGCAGTTTTAAAGGTGGGTAAAATAAAGTGCATCAAGAAGGTATCCCCGGTGACCTGTGCACTAAGAGAAAAATAACGTGGCCCCGCACACCACTGATGCATGCCCCAGGGGATCCATGCCAGGGGATACTATATCAACCTTGGGCTCGCTGATGCAACTCCTAGCCTTAAGGCCAGAGGATCAAGCTTTCCCTGTCTCACAGGTACACCTGTTCTCTAACTTTAGATAACCTGCAGCCATAGACTGAGTGACTTCCGATGGGGAAGGTGATACTTTGTGGCTTAAAACATGTATGTTTGTTTATTACACTTACATTTTATTTTAAAGGAACTTGGAAAACTGTATTTCCTTTTTAGTAGTTAAACTGTCACTATGATCTGTTTACTACTAAGTCCTGGGAGTCTTAATGACCTAATGATAGTTGTCAGTCCACACAGGGATTAGTGAAAGATGCTATATGTTGAAAGTAGTTAAAACTCAGTAGGTAACATGTATAATTGTAATATAAACTAGCAGCAAATAACTATTTGAAAGGTTAAACAAATTAAGATGGGTTATCAATGTAAACTCAGTGAATTATTGATCATGCAACATAGTATGGTTTATTTGCAAAGCTCAAGTAGCAAAACAAGGCACAAAGAAAAGGCAGCTAATCTCAGATAAACTTTAGGGTTCTGACCCTTCTATGATGGCAAAGAGTCATTAAGAAAGATGAACAGACACAGATCAGAAGCTCTTCAGATACAGACAGAGGTACCTGTAGCCCTCAAGCTCTGTAGTGCTTTTTACACTCATAAGTACCAATTAGACTGGAATACATCCGAGGAGACCATTATAGAAAAGGGTGGCAAATCAATGCTACTTAAGATTCGCAATGGAGCCTCATGAACTCAAACTACTTTATGTCACTAATGAATGCCAAATAGCTTATAGTGTTCCATGTTTTAATGTTCAATACATTCTTACTGAATCGTCATTGCAGATGAGGGATTTATAATGCGTCGCATCAACTGTTGCAATTCTATGTGATATGTAGTGTAGCCATAGAACATTTCCCAATTAAAAATGATTAGATGAATTTTCCTTCACTAACACTAAGATATTATGTATTTGGACTTTATCTCTTGTTTTATGTTCAGCTATCAATTGGTATTTTTGTGATGATTGCTGATGTTTTTGAGAAGTGCGGAAAGGTATACTTTGGTCATTGGTCATTACAATATGGAAAGACCAAATTTTCGACTGTGTGCCTATACTTTGTAATCTTCTAACAGCTATTGGAATATAAAATTAAATTAATGATTTCAGAACAGTATTAAGCTCATAGTGAAAACTGCTTTTGTATCTTTTTTGTGCATTTTTTGGTTATTCTATTAAGTTTGTAAGCTTGTTCTTGTCTCTCTCAAATTATTTCCTATGTATTAATTTTATCATTATATATATATATATATATATATATATATATTTATTTATTTATATAGCAACAGCAAGTTACTCAATTATACTAACCCTTGTATAAATAGCTGTTTAGAAAGAACACAAACCCTCATTATATATATATATATATAAATATATAAATATATATATATTACATAAAGACTGTGTGAATCTCTGCAGATCCTTGCTTTATTTTGAATACAAAGGCACAATTATCTTAATAATCAGATGAATGCCCAGTACTACTATAGTATTCTCAAATCTAATAGGTCTTAAAGAGTACATGTCATAATAGACTTTGACTTGCATAAAGGCAGTTTGGCATCAGGCACAGGTGCTGGGCATTAAAAACTCCTGGAGCTTGATACTCAGAGAGACTGTTGGGGGAAGAGGAAGTTCCCTGTGCTCCCAGGGCAAGGAGAGGCCCTGAACAAGAAGACCATCCCTGAGCCAAGTGAGGCATGACCTGCCTGGACATTTTGTGCGCTGTCTGGGGGAGATTTTCCAGAGCCTGGCGTAGCTGGGTCTGGCTGGGAGGTTGAGTTAGTGGGTGATTAGGCTGGTCAGTCTAGACCAGCATAGTTCAGTTAGATTGGGGGCTAGGTTTTCTTTTTATGATTTGGTTTTTGGGGTTTAAGCGATTACAATAAATGCTGTTTTGTTCAAAGCTTAGGACCCCTAAATGTGACATCTATGGCCCTCATGCTACAGGGTTTGTCACAATATATATATATATATATAATATTTTTGTATACATGCATGTCCTTATCGTTGGCATAGCTAATTGTTAATGAAGACTGGCTACTTGTTTCAAAACAAAACGAAGGACTAATAGCATACCTGAAAATACAAATATATCTCTAATAATGCACTTATGAAATTAAAACTTGTGCAAGGTTTAGAAAAGCTCCTTGTCAGGAACTGGCTCCATACAGACGACTGTAATGGCCCAGAGTGCCCAAAGATGGTGTTCAGGAGTTATTGCACAGTAGCAAGTTGGACAGGGCCTGGAGCAGGGCAACTGCACTCTCCCAGGTGGGCATCTAGGGTTGTGCGGCCACATACCAGGGCCCTGACATAGCAGCTGATGTTGTCCAGAACAAAGCAGAACTTGGTGATATCCTGCAGGCACCCTGGAGCAGGTATGAGACATACCACCAGAATTATGTGCAGGATGCTGCAGGCTGGGAGTATGAAAGCTAAGCAGAGTAACAGCAGAAACAGAGCAAGCAAGGGGGACAGGGCAAGGAACAGGAAGACCAAGCAAAAAACATAACCAGACAAGACATACAAGTACAGGACATAACAGAGGACAGGGAACAAGGCAAGGAGCACAGGGGATGGAGTGAGGAGCCGGAATCCTCGGACGCTTCTCCTTTAAGCAAGGATAGGACATGGGGAGAGGAACCGAGATCCTCAGATGATTCAGGGAAATAGAGGGCAAAGGCCCATAAGAGACAGACAAACATGAATACAGGACTAGCCTAGGACTATATGATAACAATTGGAGATTTAGTCACATTTTATGGCCGTAGTATGCTTAGCCCACCACTACGCCAAAGTACTCCAATATTCGGTGGGTCCTAACGTAAACCCTGCCTACTGAAGTACTAATAAACTGAACATTGAAACTAAACACATATCAGAAAGACATACCTGTAGACTGCAGACTGAAACAAACATGACGGGTAGGGCACACCTTATAAAGGGAACAGAGCTGAAGCAAAGAGCAGAACTGGAATCAAGGAATCAGAAGCACAGAACAGAGCATAAGGAAATCCAGAAATGGATCATAGCAAAGGGGAAACTCTAGCGAGACGAGGGGAACAAGAGAGAAGCAGTTCTGCAGCCTGAATGGAGCCTGACACTACTATTTACTTTCCTAGATGATGTCAGGAAGGTACTGATGCTCATGGACATGCAGAGGACGCATTCATTATCAAAGATTATATTCTTGCCTAGTGGTTCAGTATTGCTTTCAGTGGTGCCCTGGAATGTTTTGCATAGCCTTTTAAAACATATTTTAAAGGTTTATATGTAGCCAGCATTGCATAAAGATTTCCCTTGAAATAAATCTGCAGTGCAATATAATCGTGCATGCTAAAAATATTTTTTCCTACCTTCTTGAAGGCCACTGAGAGCCACAGTTATTAGATACAGTGCCCAGCCACACAATTATAATGGGAATAAGCAAATATTAGAAAGCAAAAACTAATGGTAACATGAGATACATAAACATTTTTCATGCAAAATGAAATGTAGATCCCTCTATAAACCTAGTTTGTTGGTGGGCTTATCTCTGGCTTCTGATTGCGTTCATTGATCATTTTGGTTAGTAACAGGCATGGGAACCAAAGGGGATTTAAAGTAGGAATAAAAATTAAATGTCTCACCTGTTGTAGTACTGAGGACAAAAACTGCAGTTTTAAATGGTGGTCTAAAGCCTGATGCTTTTCCTAGTTTTTCAGATAGCATTTGAGCAAAGAAAGAGTCAGAAGAAGCAAAGTTAGAAATAGGAAAGGACACCCCTATAACAAACCCCACCAATGCAACAGGAGACACTGAATATGTCAGTCTGATTTTAGTGTATAAATGTGCTTGAGAGAAGAATGTATAAGACATAATACACTATTGATTGTGCGAGTATATACTACAAAGGATTTTTAACGTCAAATAACCATGTAAACAAAGTTACCATAGATGATGTACCTTGCATGCAAGTTATTTGGGTATAATCACTAAGACGTCAAGTGGTCAAGGGTCATTTAAAGAAACACATCACATTCTCTGCAATTAATACCTCCATTAAATTCCCATTACTAACAATTGCCACTTTCTTTCCTCACCCCTTGCTTATTGGGTAGCAGGTAAAAAAATAAGCCTCAGGAGTTATAGGCCCTAACTATACACTTTGTTTAATAGGGTGTCCAGAAGACCAATGTTTTTTCTTATTATTTCATAATTTGTATTTCACATATTGAGGGGGGGTGGTGGTTGTGAGGCCAGACTTAATGTTGGGTTTAATTTAGTTCCAAATCGGTTGTAATTTTCCTGCAGTAGGGTGTATGTTAGTTGAGATTATTTTTTGCATGTGGAAATGTAAATTGGGTTTGGGAAATTACAATCTAATTTGTACAAGTTTGCTGCTGCGTTTTTAGCCAACTCATACAGTACACATACTCATAGCTTAGGCTTTATTACATATATATGTTATGTCTGTTAACTTTAAAGCTGCTCTTTATATACCAAACATTCTAAGCTCTGCCCATGAATCACTCAATTGTGTCCTTCCACCTTGACTTCTGTTGATGTTTGTTCTGTCTTACATCTGACTAGGAGACAGAAAAATCCAAAGAAGGAGCGTGGTAAGAAGTAGAGTGTAGGTAAAAGTTAAGAAAGATGGGGGACTATGAGGAGGGGAATGGAAGCAAGAGAGATGGGGCAATATGACGGACAAGTAGTCAACACAGGGAGAGAATACATAAAAAAAGGAATACAAGGATAGGAGGAAAGGGAAAAAGGAGAAATGTAAACTACGGTCAAGTGAATTGTCAGAACTGAGTAAGAAAACAGATATGGTATGGTATAAACAAGAAACAGTCAACAGTTCTTGATTTTAGCACCGCACAAAAAAAAAAACCACATAACTTTTGAAGAGATCCTCACTAAACCACTGACAATATTTTACTTTGAGATAGTTACATTTTAGTGACAGGATGTTATACCTATGATGTAAAAGGGAAGTCAAGCAAGTTTTCCGTGGGGAAGCAAAAGTAGTTTGATCCATACCAAAATTGATTCTGACTCAGCCCTTGCTCCCTTCTACACACAATGCTCCTTAAGAATTATTATCTATACTCCTCCTCCTCATTTACATAATTCACAATTATTGGGATGGCTTCCTCATTTTTTTAAAAACATTCTATTCTACAAATCACCTACTGATACCTGTCCTAAATCTTTCCTATCAACTAAGTTTCCTTGAATATTGCAAGCACTAATTTGACAGTTACTTGTTGTCATATTTTCATAACTACTTACCTCTGAAGAAGCCAATATCGAGAAATGTGTCAGGTTCTCCATAACACCAATTTTCGGTGTTAACTCCAGATACAAATTTTAACAAATATTGTATAAATCTCAATGTTTACGTGCTTGTTGCTTTTACTATGATAAAGAATTGACTATTACATTTATTGTTTTAATATATGTATATATATATATATATATATATATATATATATATATATATATAATACTGTTGAGTAGTTACATTAGTGCCCACTTACACTACTATTGCACATAGTATGAGACAATTTCTTGACTACATGCACAGGTAGAAGACACAGTGTGGTCTAAGATGCACCTCTAAGAAGGCAGCTCGTTTCTATGAACAGTCACAGACCATCATGTTAACCCCATCAGATACCCTCTATGTTTAAAATAAAACCAACCCCTCTTCCTCAGGCTTTTCATACCATGAAAACAATGAATCAGTATCATGCAGCATGAAGATCCACCTTTTAGAGGTATTTTAAGCACAAGTTTTTTGGACTGTAGCTGTCTCATCTTGATTAGTTACAGCTATTAGTTTCTCCATCATAGAATAAAACAGAGGTCTTCCTAATACCTCTGCCACGCCAACTACAACTGTAGCGCAAATTAGTAGAAAAACTGGTACCGTGTTTTAGACTAAAGTGTGGGCAGCCTTAACTGTCATTAGTAGAAATTGTTCATCTGATAATTTAAGAAACCCTGCACTATTAGAGGATTTATACAGTAGGTTTACTTGAAACAGAGGCTGATTTGCTTTAATAATGTATAGCACATGCTTCATATAGTTAGTATCACTCTAAAATTATTATAGATTAGCTTCACTAGCAACACATATAACTGTAAATAACTGGCCATATTGAATTATCTCTGTATCAGAAATGAGACCAAATAATATATGCAAACATGTAAAAATATGAATAAATAATGAGAAATAAAGAACAGGCTGTGAGGTGTGTATTTTGAATGTGATACCTGCTACTAGACTTGTGCATTTGTACTCATACAAATTTTAATAAATTTTGTTAAATTCATTCATTTGTACAAATTTCCAAAAACAAGGAGGGAGCACCAATGAAAGCAACCAATTTGAAATTGTTTTTTTCCTTCTTCTCTTTCACTGTCCTCTCTCTCTCTTTCGCACTTCTCTATTGGTCCAGCCTCTGTCTGTTATAGAGCGTTCCAAGTATTAAGTATGTTGCTTATTTTGTTTCTCCCCTCCCTGCTATGTGGTTGGAGGAATATAGGAAGAGGTTACCCACAGTGTGTGTGTGTGTCTGTTGACGTATTCTGAAGAGGAGAGAAGAGTGCCTGCACAAGGAGGACACAGAAGCGGCTTCTCGGAGATGGCAGGGGGAGAGTGAGAGGGAATGAGCAAGACTGACTCGCGAGAAAAACAAATTTTGATTCCGAATGTCGTCCAAAGGGCAGAAAACAAAGAAAACAAAAAACCAACTAAAATTGTCTGAATCATTTCTGGTCCATGTGCATATATCTACATACTACTATCTTAAAATGATTGGCCCAAACAACACTCTTTCCTCTAACACTGGAAGGAATGTCCTCACCAAAGGCTTCTTTCTAAGCCAAAAAACTTACACGAGGAGATGCATGCACATACAACAGTGTCAATGTTACGAAATATCCTCAGTATTATCCTTAGCTACTGTCTATTGAATATAATAATTCAATAGCCTATTGAAACAGAAATTAATTTGCTTGTATTATATGGTCTTATCAAAAAAATGTACAATGCTGATTTTTTTATCTCTAAACATACAACAAATCAATACAGAGACAATTACAGGACACTCTATCAAACGTATGTAAACTCCAACACCTTAAACACCATCAGCCAAACATCAGCCAAAGCAGCATAAACTCCATTTGCTGACCACTTTCAGGCCCGCTGAGACACTCACACTGACCACCCTCAACCATAATGAAGTACACAAAAAACGCACATACTGCTCTCAAACACACACCGTATTCTCAACAAATGGACACACTCAATCACACGACCCATACAGACCACCCTCAGCCACACTACAAAGACACATAGCCTCTGTTAAACTAATGTACCACAAATAAATCAAATGATACATGCCCAAATGTATACATAACAAAACTTAATCCCCCAGATCACACTCCACCACACACACCACTATCAGACAGAAAGACCATGCTCAACACACAAACACGCCACTCTGAGACACAAACAGCCCAAATGATCAGCTCTAAATCATGGGGCACTCCCTCTATCAAATAGTTCTTCAATAATTAATGACTGCCATGATACCCGAGCCAAAGGACCCTAGCATTGCGTGCAATATATGCTATGGGTAAAATTGGACCAAGAATTGTGCCCTCAATTCACCCTGTCATGATTAACTCATATAATGTAGTGGATGCATGGAAGAGTAACCCAGTAGAGGTGGTTAGTTTCTTTGTTTCAGCACTCAATGAGTTAATCTGAGGTTGATTTAATGTGTTTCTTTGTGAATGCCCTCTGTATCTGTTCTGGCTAGAGGTGTCATCTTCCCAAAGGACCCCTGTGGTGATTCATGGCCTAACAGATAAGGATCCTTAGTTATAGGAATTCCATTCCTATCTTAAGTGGAGGGGTTTCCATCACCTTTACCCCACCATAACTTATTGGCACATCAAAGATGGGACCCGATTCTTGGGGATGGTGTCATATAATCGGTCATGTGGTCAGAGGGGGGGTTTTCTTGAAACAGAGTGTGATTTAGGGACAATGCAGTGTCCGAAAAGCAGAACTCCACGATACTCTGTGATCAGAACAACATCATAAGAAACCATCTGGACTTAAGGAGTTCCCACAGGCCTACTTATTGGAGAAACTCGTGAGTGAGGGTCCTGTGTTTAAGTCCTATTGCTTTTAAGAACTGTTTGCTGTTTTACTTTTATTTTGTATGTCTTGTTTTTTTGTAATTCTGGCACTGTGTAATCTTTGTCTTTTTGTTATTAAAATATTCATAATCCAAGTCTGTCTTTGGGCTCTAGTATCGATATCCACAAACCCTAAGAGAGGATAACACGTTACCATATTGTTATTGAGTTCTACAGGATATATATATATGTTGGTTGCCCGGGGTGGGTTGATATATATATAGAGATAAAGGTTCTAATTTGGATTTCTCACGAATCCGGTATCAAAATCGTGAGTGGTGGCAGACTACCTGGGGGGATACAGGCAGGATTTGGGGGTTAATTTGGTGTAACTTATGCCCTGTTAAGGGGTCTAGTTAGTAAATCCAGAGGTCTGGTGCTATTAACCCCTTCATGCCCACACCCTCCACACAGTCACGGCTTGGCAAGTAGTCTTGACCGTGACAAACTTGGCGGCAGCTAGGTGGGATATCTAGAGTTTTTTAGTGCTATTTGTATTGCCCGGTTTGGTGATTTTAGTACTAGTAGAAATTACATGGGTTTTGTGTAATTTCCCAAAGACATTACTCAGTGCCTAATTACAGACATACAGTGCAAAACAGTTCGTTCCTCTCCTTTTTTTGTTTTCTCTACCATACTGCATAATGGAGGCATATCGACGACAGCCAAAAGAATCTCTGGAGCTGGTTTGTCAAGAAAGGAATATACAAATTTTTGGCAAAAGTAAAGAGCAGCTGATTTTGGATCTCCTGGAACATGATAAACTCTGTGCAGAGCAGGCCATCGGAGCAAATGTGATTTTGGAAGAGCCTGTGGATCAAGGATGTTTTCCTGATAAAGTTAACGCCTTGAGTGTAATGGACTCTGAGTTACAAGTGTTACTAAAGGATCTGGGGAGCGTGGATCCTCAGCTAAAGTTCAACCTGATTCTGCAGTACAAGGAGAGAGAGAGGGAGGCTGCGGAAAGAGAGAAAGAGAGGGAGGCTGCGGAAAGAGAGAGAGAGAGGGAGAGAGAGATGGAGGCTGCTGAGAGAGCTGCGGAGCGGGCAGCTGCTGAACGAGAAGCTGAGCGGAGGTATCAGCTGGAACTTCTACGGTTAAAGCAATATAGTCCGTCTCCCCAAAGCATTGTTAACGGGGATGGATATGCTAACCGACCTCGTCTGGAACACTTTCCAATGCTGGAAAAGGACACTGACTTGGATGTGTTTTTGAGGGGGTTTGAGAAAGTGTGCCGGCAGTACCAGCTGCCCAAGGAAGAGTGGGGAAAGTATTTAACCCCACGTCTGAAGGGGAAAGCCCTGGATGTGTTTGCTTCCTTACCAATGGAAGTTGATCAGGACTATGAGGCCATAAAATCTGCCTTGTTAAAAAGTTTTAACCTCACCCCTGAATTCTACAGGAAAAAGTTTCGAGAGATGCAGCAAGCTACATCAGATAGTTGCACCGAATATGCGGGACAGCTTCGGACTGTTTTCCGGCAATGGGCTGGAGGCCTACAAGTTACTACATATGAGGCCCTGGAGGATCTGATTATTTTGGAGCAGTTCCTGAGTACACGAAGTCCGGAGGCCCGAGAGTGGATTCTGGACAGAAAACCTAAGACCACGGCAGAGGCAGCAGATCTGGCTAACGATTATGCCAACAACCGTACTCCAACAACAAAGCGGGTACAAGCATCGCAAGGACCATCTACCTGGAAAGGAGCAACTCCTAAGCCAACCGGGAGATTATCACCAACACCTTTCCTAGCCAACAGAGCAGGGGCCACATCGGGCCAGGGGGATACCCGCCGGTGTTATCGGTGTAACCAGTTTGGGCACTTGAGTGCCACCTGCCCTTCTAAGAGACCATCTCCACAGACAAATGGAAATGGAGGTACAGCTGGGGGAGCTGCACCTGTTTTATTTGTGGCTAGACCAAAGGAGGCACCAGGAGACAATTTGCAATGTGTAGCAGTTGAGGAACACCCAGCTGTCTTGTTTGTTTCCAGGGTTCAGGGGAATGAAGATGAGAACCTACAAAGAGTGACTGTAGGTGACCGTGTGACTATGGGACTCAGGGATACGGGGGCTGCTTGCACTCTGGTGCGGCCTGAGATGGTAAAATTGGAGGATCATATCCCTGGGAAGACCATGTCCATCCATGGAATTGGCGGGGTGCGCCCTGCAGTGCCAGTGGCACGTGTGTACCTTGATTGGGGTGTGGGCAAGGGTTTGCGGGAGGTGGGGATATCCGAGGATATTCCTGTTAATGTTTTGCTGGGCAAGGATCTGGGTCGACTTGTTTGCCAGTATGCACCAGTTGAGGAAACCTGCAAACCTGGAGGGCTGGTAGAGAGCCCTGTCCAACCTAAGGTACTGTCTGAAACTTTGGGAGTAGTGGGTAGCTGGGAGGGAGCCCGGAAGGTAGAGGTATGCCTGTCTGAACCAGCACCCAGGATACTGTCTCCTGAAGAGATGGAGGGGGATGTGCACCAAGGGACCAGACCTAGAGAGCAAGCTCTAGGGGAAACTTGTGGTTTGACCTTTGGAGGGGCAGAGGTTCAGGAACAGGGAGTCTGTGGTGGCTCTTCTGGTTCAATGCCCCCTGATACGGAAAAGCATAGTGTTACTATGGGTGATCAGGTAGCCAAAGGATTTGGGCATGCTGGGGATACTTCTGTCAACGTGCCTTCAGAAGTTGTATGCCCTGAAGCTATTATTCCTGGAAAACTAAAGGGGACTGGGGATGTGTGGCCAACCGTGCCTACAGCACCTGAGTACTTAGATTTGGGTGCAGGAGAAAGTATACATGATATAGGGGTGTCTGAGGATATTCCTGTTAATCAATTTTCTCAAAGGGAAAACAAGGGATATATGGAATGTGATGTTTCTGTGAATCAACAGCCAAAACTCAGTTGTAATGCTCCACAGGAAATGCTTACTTTAACTCTTAAAGTGCTGGAGAACCAGGAAAGGGGTAGTTTCTCCACTGTGCCTAAGACTCCTACAGCTGTAAAGTCTGGAGATAAGGAGGAGGGGGAGGAAAATTCAGACCCTGTTATTCCTTTTGTGTGTTCACTGAGTGGGCAATGTGAGGGGCAGAATATTTCCCCTGTAGCTGTAGTGGCATACCAGCAAGATGCTGGGGCAACAGCTATAGAGGATAATATAGTATGGGATGACGAAAAGACAGCTACATTGACCAGTCAGCAAGAAACCCTTAGCCCACCGGATGCCCAGGACAATGGACACCCGTTTGCTGTCTTGCTTGGGAATGGGCAATGTTTAGCAATCCTAAGCAGGGCAGAGAAACAACTGGATGAGGCCTTAAAACATCTGAGTAACTTATCGCCAAAGGAAGAGGCTTATTCAAGGGTTGGCAGAGAGTGCTTAGCTATGGAGTGTGCTTTGCAGGAGTTATGGCAATGCTTGTATGGTTGTGACTTCACTGTTATAACCTATCACAACCCTTCTCTTCAGGCGGATAGAGTAGATGGGAAGCTTAGCAAGTTGCTCAGATGGAGTCCGGTGCTACAGCAGTATTGTTCTACTGGCTGGTGTGACAAGTCAGCTTCTATGGGAACGCTGACTGTTTGTCTTGTCAGGGGGAGACTAGAATTTAGGCAGACATAGTAGATCAGCGTGTGCTGACCTCCTCTGTCCACCATCTTAAAGGGGGAGGTGTCATGATTAACTCATATAATGTAGTGGATGCATGGAAGAGTAACCCAGTAGAGGTGGTTAGTTTCTTTGTTTCAGCACTCAATGAGTTAATCTGAGGTTGATTTAATGTGTTTCTTTGTGAATGCCCTCTGTATCTGTTCTGGCTAGAGGTGTCATCTTCCCAAAGGACCCCTGTGGTGATTCATGGCCTAACAGATAAGGATCCTTAGTTATAGGAATTCCATTCCTATCTTAAGTGGAGGGGTTTCCATCACCTTTACCCCACCATAACTTATTGGCACATCAAAGATGGGACCCGATTCTTGGGGATGGTGTCATATAATCGGTCATGTGGTCAGAGGGGGGGTTTTCTTGAAACAGAGTGTGATTTAGGGACAATGCAGTGTCCGAAAAGCAGAACTCCACGATACTCTGTGATCAGAACAACATCATAAGAAACCATCTGGACTTAAGGAGTTCCCACAGGCCTACTTATTGGAGAAACTCGTGAGTGAGGGTCCTGTGTTTAAGTCCTATTGCTTTTAAGAACTGTTTGCTGTTTTACTTTTATTTTGTATGTCTTGTTTTTTTGTAATTCTGGCACTGTGTAATCTTTGTCTTTTTGTTATTAAAATATTCATAATCCAAGTCTGTCTTTGGGCTCTAGTATCGATATCCACAAACCCTAAGAGAGGATAACACGTTACCATATTGTTATTGAGTTCTACAGGATATATATATATGTTGGTTGCCCGGGGTGGGTTGATATATATATAGAGATAAAGGTTCTAATTTGGATTTCTCACGAATCCGGTATCAAAATCGTGAGTGGTGGCAGACTACCTGGGGGGATACAGGCAGGATTTGGGGGTTAATTTGGTGTAACTTATGCCCTGTTAAGGGGTCTAGTTAGTAAATCCAGAGGTCTGGTGCTATTAACCCCTTCATGCCCACACCCTCCACACAGTCACGGCTTGGCAAGTAGTCTTGACCGTGACACACCCCAAACTGTTTTTTTGTGACAAAATAAATATTTTAGCTAGCCCTGCCCAACACACTTATGCTCACCATACATACATATTAAGTCATAATAAAGGGCTTTGCATATTTCTGCCCTTCCAGAACATCTCAAATTTATTTCAATTTTCTAGACAAAACTCACCTTCTTTAGCTCTTCTTGTATACAGCTGCCATGTTCCTTGGTGGACAACATCTCTTGGTTACCAGAGTTTATTCTTGGCTCACAATCTTGTTCATCTCCTGAAGATGTTTCTTTGTCACTCATCTTTGCCGTTAATTCCCCTAATCTTGTTTTAAGTTTTTGTTCAAGATCATCTGTCTTTAATCTCTCATCCCCGTTGTTCATATCAGTTTCTGATAAATCATTGAAGCACTAGGGGGGGGGAAACAATACTTTTTAACATTTGCCTTTTACAGTGCATTCATCTTAAATTAATAACAATTCAAGGAGAATGGTTACTGTCATTTTTTAGTATAACTAAATCCATTTATCGAAAATAGCCCAAGCTTCCATAGTGTAAAAAGGCCGGTTGGGGAAATCAAAGACCTCCTCTGTAATCGGCCCATCGAGCAACAGGACAGTGACGGGCTTGATCGCCCAAGAGGACCTGCCACCCTAGGTCTATATGACACTAAAAAACTTATACACTGCAGTAAACTACAAATATGACTGCCTGGTTGTGCAAATGTGTCAAGATGGGCATGCACATCAAAACTGGTGGCTCTAAATGCTTTTTCAGCTCCTGCATCCACATTTTATGTGTTGATAACTTAAATGGACAACCGTATACATTTTAATTTATATGTACATTACATGTACAATATATGTATATTAAATATGTACAAATATTTCAATTAATTAGTCTGGCTATCCTACCCATAGTATACACATTTCTAATGTAATTTCTAATGTTTCTAGTGTATTTCTAATTCTTGTTGATTTAATTTTAATCTGTATACACCATTACAAAAATTTAACAATTTGAATCTCTAGTGACCATGTGTGTCCTTGGTAAATCAAAGAAGCTTATTTTACGGTCCAGTCAGGAATAACAATGTCCTAAACCTTTGATTTTACTATTTCTAAATAAATTTCAGAGCCAAAACCTGCTACTGTTCTGATTTACCTATCTGTATTTCTATATACCCTATGCTGTACACCATGTGTTTTACACATATTAATTCTTGTATGTACAACAATTCTATTTAAATACATGAATGATAATTAGCGTGGATGAGGAAAGGTATTTTTGGGATTATTAAAAGTTTCGTAACTTTCAAGGCATGTGTTACAATACTTCAGTAAAACATGTGTAATGTTTCCAATATTTTGGTCATATATTTTACATGGCATTTTGGTATGTTATTTTCAAACTTCATATATAGTGTGAATTGTTTGGTTAAGAGTTACTTTGAACCTACATTTATATTTAAGATTTTTGAAATAAAACATTCTTTGACAAGATGCAGTTATTTCATTTCAAGTTAGATAACGAGGAACCTGTGTTTGTGGATTTTTTAACCAAAAATGGCTTCTAGTGCCACCTATTGGTCATACGCTAAGCATTTATTATATACTACAGAGCATACTACTTTGAATCTTACTTTTTGCAAATCTTATATTTCAGCTCATGCATGGGATGTAACTTAATTTACTGACGGACGTACGCAATACTTATGTATAGAAAGTGAAACATCTTTACATGGGGAACAGTATTTCAGCTTGATTTCCTTAGGATTTGCACATCCCCATTATGTTATTGCTCACCTATTGTGCAGCTGCTAAATATTGTTAATCGGTAGAAGAATTGGTTTTGGACAAGAAAACAGATTAGATAAGGCTGACACTGCCACACAGGTTTCAGCCCCCATGAAGTATAACAGTCCCTGTACTTTTAAACTAAATATCTCAATCTAAGTTTTTATATACTTTAAATATCCATTAAGTTAGGCCAAGCTATGATGGTGACATTAATCTGAATGCTGAAAAAGAAGGCTGAAATTATCAAAATGACACACAAGTAGCTCCTGCAAAGTGCTAAAGGTTTGGCACAAATACAGTGGAATCTTGGCTAGTAATACAAAATGGCAGAGGAAAGAACTGTCTCTATTCTGACTGCAATAATAAAGCAGCCTCAGGCATCTTTGTGTGAAAAGGGCAATGAGGGTTCTCATTTTTTCTACTCTAATCACATGCATGTTTGTTTCTATACTATTGCCCCTTATTATCTTACACACTGAGGCGGTATCAGAACTGGCTAATTTGTAGTGGAGCACTGGAAAACTCTGTGCTGTTAAGGGACCATTAAAGATGAGCGGTATTGCTATGAACTATACAATTAGGAGCTGTGAGGGAGGCTACGTAATAACCTGTTTCCATATTTTGTCCATATTTTGCGGAATTGCAGCACACCTGGAAAATGAATCCAGTTTATTTACATGCACTTACAAGTCATCGTCAGTATAAAAACAGTTTTGCTTATATGGCACTTAGGATGTCCTATGTGAAGGTGCAGTAAAGGCAGCCATTTTAATTAAGTTTTTTTTTTTTTTTTTTTTTTTTTAGATATTTTCCCCTGTGTACTACTTTTTTCTTTCAAACCTATATTAATCTTTGCTCCCTGGTTTGCAATGTTTGAAGTCCAACATGGTGGAAGATCTCTGTGCGAGGTAAATCCAGTAAATCCAACAGAAGTGAAAACAAGTTGGACATGCTCTAAGCAACCAACCACTGATGGGAAAGCACTATCACTTAAATCAACTAGAGTGTTTCCTGCACATACACACAGGAGGTATAGTTAGATCCCCTGGAACTCGTTCCAGAGCTGACTGGCAAGTTGTGAGGACGGGTGAGCTTTGGCAAACAGGAGATGTGTTTGATGGAATGCAGGGGTGGGGGAGAAGGGCAAATACATAGAGGAATACTGATAATTGTCTCCATACATTTGCAATGGATGGAATGCTAATTTAAAGGGGATACCCAGGTTATCATATGCAATAAACTATATATGATGACAGAAGTGTCCCTTTTTGGTATTTTAAAAGTTTGGGCCACAGGTACTTCATACTTATTTGACACCAAAGCTGGGCAATGGAATGTTTTAAAAAGTAAAGTAATTGTATGAGCAAGCCTAAACTTGATGAACTACAACTCAGTACTTTGTTTACAGTGTTTTGTTACAAAATCAGTAATAAAACACACCTAGAGTGGTATTTATATGGTATCTTACCTTATTTGGTCTTACAGTCCTTTTCGGCATTTTCATTACATTGGACCCTTCACTCGTCTCTTCTAGAGCCATTTTGTTTTTTCTCCATCGCCTTGACCTTTTTTCAACATCAAAATGTTTTTTTTCAGCTTCACTGCTGTCAGAGAGTTCCATGCTCATGGACTGTGGGTTGAAATTAATATCCACCTTACTGTAAACCTGTTCCCTATGCACCTGTTCACATGGAGTTTTTCTGCGTGGCCAACTGGGCTTTCCACATTGCCTAACATCCTTTAAGGAAGTCACTGATGATGTTTCTGAATCAGAATACACAGCTTCAGGGTTTGTATACAGTCCAGACTGAAGTGGTGAAGTGACGGGCTCATAGTAATCATTACTACATGCCCATTCAGTGTTGTGATGTGAGTCTGTATAGCAGGAGTCATCTGGGAGTTGTCTTGTTCTTTGTCGATAGGCATTGAGAGCCATGCCCCAATCAATTTCTTCATCACTTTCAGAGCCCATCTCATCGTATGCTGACAGAGCACTAGATTCATTCTCCAAAGATTTGAACACTTGACTCTTTGGATTGGTTAACATTCTAGCTGGAGGCAATGTTATACTCTGTAATGCCACCCAGTTTCCATCAGAGCTCTGAAGAACAGGTGATGGACCTATAGACCCAAATTATATATTAATACTAATTTTCCAAATAAAATAATAAATAAAGTAGTGGGTGGTGTAACTTGTAATTTTTAATATCTCATTTAACAAGTAGACTATAAACTACAAAAGGTATAGTGTTCAACAGTATCTTTTGAACGAGACAGTTATGGTTAACATGGTTAACAACTACCATCTCATTTTTTTACGAAAATTGAAATTACCTATATCATGTGATTTTTTGATTGTCAATCACTGTGATTGTTTTGGAAATATTTAGTTCCCAAAAGATACTTAGCAAAAAGTGACACAGGACATTATCTAATCAATTCCCTGTTTTAAAGTTGAATAAAAAAAGTAAAGTGATAACATTTAAATATAAATGATTCAATTATTTATTTACACAACCCACCACACTGTTGGTGTTAATAGGTATAGGGAACATGCATTACTTGAATCATATAAGCTGTCCACACTTTTCCAGCTGGGTAAAGTAGAGGATCTGTGTTCTTTGAGTCTGTTAGTGTGACTTCTAGGTGGTCGGCATGAGATATCAGGTGTGATGGGTTTCATATCAGTATTGTTGCTTGGGTTATCTTCACTCATCAGAGAAAATGCTGAGTGAGACCTCTGATTGAGAAAAAAATAAACTTCAATTATTGAACATTAAACAGTAGCATTAGGTAATATATACATCACAGAGCATACTCCTCGGGTGCTGTATGGGTAGTAGTCAACAGGTAGCAATGAAGCTGCTCTTGAACCATGCATCTCAGATGAAAGCCAAGAACTCATAGGCATGGATGTATTTTTGAGGAGCGCTGTCCTATGCAATACTCAAGCCTACATCCTCAGACCCTCAGACCTAACTAGAGAAGCGGGCTCATCTTCCTAATGGTACATATGTTTAGCTTGTTTGTGTTTAGCTCTAATTTTCTTCTATATCATTTATTGTACCCACACAAATTCTGTTCTTGGCCATCTGGAGGGTTAAGGTATGCTTTTCATCTGATACTCAGTTTCCCCCAAGACATCATCTCCCAGAAAAAGCTGCACAAACTACAAGGTGGTAAATCATGTTAAATGAACATTGATGACAGGAATTGCAGTAAAAGGAGGGATAGCTGTTCTATAACTATTAGGTGCTACCCACTCCTCAGCAGCACTGCACAATTATTTCTGGCAGGGGAGCCAGCAGCCACAGATATATCACTAGCTGTACCTGTGAACTGACCATTGTCAAAATCTGAAGCTGAGTCAGTGGCCTCAGAATCTGAGGCCAAGAAGGCATAAGCTTCCTCAGCTCTATAATTGTGCTGCATCATACTAAAATGTTTAGAGGAAAAACTGGGCACCTTTTTATGTAATTAAATGACAAATCCTACCTAATTTAGAATATGGGGGATCTACAATAAGAAATTAGTTGTTTTTTTCCCCTTTGGAAGAAGGCTGCCTTATCTATCACATTATGTTAAATTTCTCCAATAGAACCTGTGAGCTCGGCCAAGTTGCATGTATTTAACATTTTCCAGCAGCTGTAGGAACAAATTCAAGTCAGTAGATGGCAATATCAGACAACTCACACTACAACTCGGCTTACAGAATGTTTTCTCTGTCATTTTTGCTTGTATCTCTAAATTAAAAAGGCCTTTTATCTGCAGAAAGAGGTTTGTGAGCACCATGCCTGTCCAACCCCACCCACATATTGGGAATAAAGAAGAGTGGGGGCTACTACGAAGATCTCCAAATCAATTTATTGATTTATTGCCCTTGTTGTATTTCCTTTTTGTATTTATGCTCCCCCCACTGTTCTTCCTAACGCCCTTGTCCATTTAGCTCTGTCTTCTTCTCCCTTTGCTGATTTCCCTTGCTGTAATTGCCCATACTCATGTTGCTCCTTTGATGTACCTTTGCCTTTCTTTCATACTGCCAGACTCTCCCTTGTATTTAATACTTAATACATCCAGATAAAGGAATTCTGCCCAATAAAACCACAGATGTCGGTGAAGTATTCTGTAGAACATTCAGTGGTAAAAATAATAACATTAACATAAAATTGTTAATCTTTAAAATATTGGACTGTGGGATTTGAGCCAAGTGAAAACATATTTAACAAGTCATTAACTTTGAACGTATCAACAAGAATGTAATCTTTCATTTCACCCCAGAAAAAAACGTCTTCGCTTAAATTATTTCTGGCTAAATCCGACACTTGCGAAAATAGTATATTTTCTATTGAAGCATGAAAACCAACACATACAATATATATAACCAGAAATGCAAATCACTGAGCCAGGACCATAGGAAGGGTGAGGCGAGAAAGGCACTCGCCTCGGCTGCAGCTGTGAGGGGGCGCACAGCCGCTCGATCAGCAGCTGCAGCCTCCAGGACTGGTTGGGGAGATCACGGATCTCTCTAACCAGCTCATCAGGGCCCCGAAGTGAATCACATTGCTGCCAGCAATGTGATTCACCACGTAGCCCCTAAAAAAACAGTAGTGATTCTATAGGGGAGGGGGCGAGCAGAAAGGCCACCTCCCCTGGGCCAGTCTTCAGGGGACTGCTGAGGCAGCAGCACAATTGCGCTCACCCCAACCAGCCCTGCTCATCAGGCGCCCCCGTGGACAGTGTGCACCCAGGCACCATCAGCGCTGGTATGGGGAGGAGGTGTCCGATGAGCAGGGGTGGGTGGGGAGATCACAATCCAGCCCAACATTAGGGAGCTCCAGGTCTGTCAATTCAGACCTTGACTTCCGTTCTCCCTAATCACTACTTGCCGGCAAATGATGCTGTGCGCCGGGATATGACGTCACCCCAGTGCTCTGCATTAATAGCACTAAAGCAGAGGCCTGGAGTGACAGACCTCGGGCTCCCACCACAGGATGGAAGTGTCGGGATCCCCAGCCGAGACCCCGATGGGGTGACTCACCTGAGTACCCGCTATCCGTGGGTATCGGGTCCTACGACGCTGCTCAGGCTCCCTCTTCATCTTCTGCAGTGGGCTACTTAATCAGAATTGTATGCGTGCGTGGGCCGCACTCATTTTTCTCTGTGAGAAAATATGGCCTTTAATAAGATATGCAGATTAAAATAAAACAAAACCTTTACTTTTACTCTCACTGATTTCTGGGCCTAGAAAGTTTTGTGACTGCAAATTCAGGATTCTGGATAATTAAAAATGAAATAGTTCTATGAAATTATTCTAGGGATGCACCAAAATGAAAATTCTGGCCCAAAACTGAAAATTCAGGGTTCACAGAGGAAGCAAGACTGGAGCAGAGTCATGTGATGTCACGTACATTCACGTGACTCTGCTGGGTTCCGCTTCCACTGTGCAGTACAAAAGACCTTCCCACAGGTAAGCAGCAGGGCTCTTGTGATCCCTGGCTGCCTATCTCACGCGGGCCGCACCTCGAGGTCTCGAGGCCGCATGTTGGACGCCCCTGCTATAGTTAATAAACCCCTTTGTCTGCTTAGCTGATTCATTTATTCACCTGTTCAAAATCATACAATGTGTGGTAGATGCATCTGGGATATGACCATCATTGTAAAACTCTTTTGTGCTTTTAATACCCTGTAATTGATGACTACAAGACCTTGTTGACAATGTAATTAGTCTTTTAAATGTTACAGATGTGATTGTAGATCCAAAGGCTGGGTCTATCTACGATTGTTTTCTTTGCTTAAACGGTGTTGCTCTAACTATAATTAGTGCTATATCTTCCCAAAAGTCCTGATATGGAAAGAGTTCAAATACTAGCATTTTAAATATCGAGGGGTGTCCACCGGTGGTGAAATTAGTTCATGGAAAGGGATAAAATACCAGCATTTGAAATACCATGGGGTGTCTAGTTTTTAAAATATATAATTTCATAGGGTAAATTGAACTGGCTTCAAATATGTCCCAAAAGGAATTTTGACATCTGGTCCTTCTGCCACTATGTCCTAATGAGGCGTTTTACATCCGAAACAACCAGACAAACCCATGCATGGGGGTATCACTGTACTTGGGAGATATTGCTGAACGCATATTGGGGTGTTTGGAAGTGTCATATACCAAGGGTCTCTAAATTCATGCCTGAAGTACAATTTGAGTGATAAAAAAACTAAATAAATAATCACCATAAAGTCTGACAAAGGGTGGTAGCAAAATTAGTGGATGAAAAGCGATTAAATACCAGCATTTGAAATACCTTGGGGTGTCTAGTGTCTAATACAGGGTTTGATGGGGTGAATTGCATTGCTGGCTTCAAAGATGTCTGAAATAGCACATGGGGGCAGAATGACCAGATTTGGAAAAAAAAAAATTATTAGCTTTTTTTAGATGAGTAAAAGATTTTACAATTAAATCATAGGCAATTAGATGATACGATCAAAAATGGTATCTGAAGAAAGCCCTTCTTGTCCTGAAAACAATATATAACTTGTGTGGGTACACCAAATGGGAGAAAAGAAAATTACAGCTAAACACAATTACCGGAAAAGTGTTAAAACATCCTTGGTCACGAAGGGTACAGAAAATAAAAAACAGCCTGGTCTTTAAGTGGTTAATATGTTCTTCAACCTTTAAGGCATTTTATTTTATGCATAGCAGGAACATTTTAAAATGCATTTCTCAAGACCTTCTTTAGCTAATTATTGCAAATGTGGAAATTTAACCTTATGTCATTATACAATGCTTCATTTTCATGCTGTTCATGAAATTGTAATTTTTTAACTATGTAGTAATATTTACTTACCCACAAAACCTCTGATCCTCTATTACTGTCCTGAAGTACAAGCATGCTCTGATCAGACGCAGCTGGTGATGTGAGAACACTGCTTCCTGATCTTTGCCATTCACAAATGGTTTCCGCTTGCTCACTTTTACTTTTCTTTCGCTTAATAATCTAAACAGGATAATGGAAACGACTAGTCATGTTCGACCCACTTAACATAAGACTTTTTGACAAACATTTCAAATAATTATTTCTTGTATGTGTAGCTAAGACCTAGTTTTTGGTGTACATGATAAGCCCCAAGAACAAAGTTCTGCCGATAGTTAGACTTACATTTGATGTTTAAAACTGTTACCTACCGGTAATTAAATATAAGGATGCAGGGAGCTGTCATCTTGCTACTGATAAAGACATTTGATGAGTCAGGTTTGGTGTTTTTACACATATGTAGAACCCCTTCAAATAAAACATTGCAAATCACATTAACTGATAACTGGTTTCTAAGCACAATGACTTATTCCCCTTGTTTTATTGCTATTACATTGATGACAAGAGATACCATACATTTTAGAAATGAATAGGATTAGCGTTCGTCAAGGTTACCTTAAACATTAGATACACACTTGGCTTCTAATGATCATTTTGTATTTATATCATTTAGATATTAATAGTAAACAAACAATCTTGACTTTGGCTTCTAGAAAAAATAAAAAGGTGAATGTGAACAGATAAGCCCTCACCTTTTGAACGATGGTTGTGGCCAGCTCTTCAATGAGCTCTTCCTTATGTTCCCGTAAATAACAAGCCTCGTTCTGTTTATCCTTGGGGGGAAAATAGGACATTTGTTAATAAATCATTGCTTTATGAAATCTAGGACACAATACTAAATTAACCCAAATCTCTCTGCAGGGTTTTAATAAGGTTGCAACTAAATTCTTGTATACCCGCTGCTGTTTTCATCTTACTGAAATTGAATTGAGACAACAGAGTAGCTGAGAACACACAGCCTTGAGTTGACATTGTATACGATGGAACCTAATTACAAGATTTGATAAAACCTGTTTGACACTTGACATTTATACACAGCAGAAATCATAGGGGCATATTATCATAAAATCCTATGCATTGTTATGTCAAATGAATAATGACAATGTACAATGGACAAGTATGTATCATGAAAGGTTCCACCTTATTTTTACTACTATGATACCAGTGTGTGTGTGTATATATATATATATATATATATATATATATATATATATATATATGAAACCAAATAAAAAATGGGCACTCACGGGTCTTTGCAGTAAAGTGCATTAAGCACAATTTTATTTCAACCAGCACAGCCAACGTTTCGGACCACCTCCGGTCCTTTCTCAAGGCCTTGAGAAAGGACCGGAGGTGGTCCGAAACGTTGGCTGTGCTGGTTGAAATAAAATTGTGCTTAATGCACTTTACTGCAAAGACCCGTGAGTGCCCATTTTTTATTTGGTTTCATATATCTGGCTATTTTTGGAGCACCTGGGCAAATAAAAGCCTGTGTATATTAATAAATTCTCTGAGTGTGCAGCCGCTCCCTTTGGTTTGTATATATATATACAAACTCACTGGCCACTTCACTGGCAAACTCACTGGCCGCTACTGCTGGCACTTCCGCTGGGGCTTCTATGATGGAGCACCGGCATCACATGTTCTTCCAGTTCTCAGTCATAGAAGCTCCAGCGAAAGCGCCGGCCAGCAGCAGATGTTTGTCTATGTGGATTGCGCAGACGTTCACCAGCTGCCCCTACTAGACACCAAGGAGTCTGGAGCACTGGGGTAAGTCGGGGGCTGCAGAGTGGCATATCAGGGGGTTATAAGGCATATCAGGGGGGCACAGTTGCATATAAGGGGTATAAGGTATATCTGGGGGCACAGGGGGATATCTGGGGTTATAAGGCATATCTGGGGCAGAGTGGCATATAGGGGGTTATAAGGTATATTCGGGGGCAGAGTGGTATATTTGGGGGGGCAGAGTGGCATATCTGTGGTATAAGGCATATCTGGGGCAGGCAGAGGGGCATATCTGGGGGTATAAGGCATATCATGGTGTATAAGGCATATCAGAGGGCACAGTGGCATATCAGGTGGGGTATAAGGCATTTAGGGGATACAAGGCATATCTGGGGGTATAAGCCATACAGGGCATATAAGGAATATCAGAGGGCACAGTGGCATATCAGGGGGGGTATAAGGCATATAGGGGATACAAGGCATATCTGGGGAGGGTGGACTGGCATATCTGGGGGTATAAGGCATACAGGGGATATAAGGCATATCTGGGAGGCAGTGTGGCAAGCCTGGGCTCAGATGTGCATAACTGGCCAACTAATCGATTATGAAAATAATCCTTAGTTGCAGCCCTAGCTGACATGGAAAAGGCTTCCATTATTTTCCATGATACATGAACTATAATGAGAACCGCGAGGTTTAAATATGCTTCCAATAAAATCTGTAACCCTTTATGTGAAGGACCAAAGCTAGGGCAGCTAACATAGCAACACCATTAAAAAATGTATCAATTATGCCACATTTATATATTAACATGAATGTGGGGGGTGCACCGTCTCTTCAAGAATTGTTGGCCGCTTTTGAACAAATTTGAACTTTATAATGCTGAAGTTTCTTCAAATAAGGCATTATTTTGCACAGAGAACCAACTTCCTGTCACCAAGCACCAGCATTTCCTATGAACTTGAAAGCATCTGTATGGATGCTTCTAGAGTTAAATTATGTATTTTGAGTTGCTGTTCCTTTTTACATCATGTAAAAAAACTAAACGCTCAATGGGGAAAGTAGACTGTAAAGTATTTTTGGGAAGAAGAATAAGGGGGAGGCACTAAAAGCATTACAACACCTGAAGACAGCAACAAATGATCTTCAGGCGGTATTTTTTGACTGTTAGACTGAATTAGGTGTTCTCTATGGTCCCCTCTGTTGGAGAAGCTCTGGACAATAACGAACTATGTTCTGTATTTTGAGGCCATGCCCATGCTTAAGGAACCTATTTGCTCAATAAACTGTCAAAATCAGTGTAAGAAATTCACCTTAACATAAGCCTAACTTCCATTGCATTGTTTTGCATACTTTCTGGTTTTGATCCCCGCTGCTAAAGTTAAAAGCAAGCATGCAGAGGATCTTACTTGAATGCCCACTAAAAAAAAGGTGCTGGTGGGAGATTAAACCTATATAGCAACACTATATATATATATATATATATATATATATATATATATATATATATATATCTGAAGTAATAGCATTCTAAAATATAGAGCACTAATACACCCCAGTCACTGTCACTGTGTGTGAGAATGTTAGCTGACTTCTCATATTTTACCAACCTTAACTACATTCTCTGGTAAAGCACTTTATGATATGATGAAGTCAAGAACATTCTCTTTAAATTGCTACTTGCTGCTTCTATAATGAAACTGTGATCACAACATCAGCCAGTAGTATAGAATTAAATAAATTGCAGTTTTTGACCTTCCTTTTTTGCTCATGGAGTGCTTTGGTATATAGTGTTCAGTTTACAAACAAGGCCAATGCATGCTTTGGCTCACAATGTGCTTTGGAGTAGAAATTAGGTTGTATAGCAGGTTTAATGAAAACCTGTGTGACAGGACGCCCTGTACCCCGACTGGGCACTCCCGCCAAACGTTGCTTCCTCCTACTGGAACACCAGCTATTAACCCCTTTAGCACCAAACAGAACCAGCGTTGTAGAGAGAAGGGGGGATGCAGCTGCACCGGAGCTGCACTGGCACTGTGGCTAACCAAAGCTTAGCTACACAGTGTGACTATGGTCCTAAAAAAGACAAAGGTTTATAGCAGCCCACCCTAAGAATCAGACAGCACTCATGTTGAGGTGAAGTGAAGACAGAACAGATATTTATACACACAAACATGATAAGATTAGGGGTTTAATCCTATCAACCAGCAGACAGCCCGGCGCCTCCATACAATTCTATGGCCAGGAATGCCCTCCTGACAAAGAGTCAGTATTTTGGGGTGATCCCAAGGGAGCGGCGTCGATCCTGGGATACCATTGGAGAGCTCAGGTCCGAGGATGTTATAGTCAAAAAAGTGACTTGATCTGACCTTGGGACCCTAAGCGACAGCGGCATAAAAACATCCCTGGGAATAGTCTGCGCGGTAGCCGGGCCAGAGTTTCATAGCCACGGCTGGGTAAACCCCGGTTCTAAGGATTGGTAATAAAACCAGGGTTCCCAAATGAGCTCCCTCTCTGTAACCACCACCAAGTGTTGCCCCACCATGAGCATAGTGTAACCCCAAAAGAGGGGCGTGGTGGGACAACAGGTGTCCGTAGCAACACAGTTCTAATTTGGTGGCTATCTCCGCGGTTCCTAGCCGCTGCACAGTTACATGGATTGGAGCCCCCATAGTCGGCTAGTTCATGGGAGTCTGGTTAGGGCAGACCAGACAGGGTTTCCCATTGACCTTGTGCCCCCAATGAGCACAGGGTGACTTAGACCAGAGAGGGGGCTGGGCAGGCAGGCAAGGAGTCTCCCCAGAAATCGATCAATATCCCCCTCCCAAACCCAAATCTACCACCATGTGTCCTCAGCCTCAGGGGGTTACTGTGACATTTCTACCCCTTTGCAAGGAGACTAACACAGGAGGAGACCCCAGATGAGTTGACCGCGAAGTTAGTCAGTCCAACCAGTCCCAATTGGTCTCCTAGCCCAATTGCCCCTGCACTCACCTGGCCATCTTCTGCCTCTCCTGATGAACATACCTGATGCTGGAGAAAAGTGCAGGCTGCGCCATCTCCCAGGCACTCACTCAGCCCCTGGGGAGTAATGCAGTCTGCATCCTCTCCCTGGTGCTCCTGCTCTGATGCCAGCTCTTCTGCTGGGCTGGTGCCAGTGGAGATTGCAGTCCCATCCACTACCACAGTCTATGGGACAGGCTGTTTTTCAAGATCAAACAGCCCTTGCGCACACCACTCATACACTGTAATTCAGAGGCAATCCACCTCTGCAATCACGACGAGGATCACCTCCACCGGAGGGTTGGTCACGTACCGGGACAAGCGCCGACCAGGCGGCTCTGCTCCCGTTCCCTTTCCTGATAGGTTCCGGTGGTGGTTAGGAATGTCCCTCAGACTAGGAATTAATCCCACTGCTGCCACAAAAGTGACAGGACGCTCTGTACCCCTACTGGGTACTCCCGCCAAATGTTTCTTCCTCCTGCCAGGACACCAACGATCAGGGCCGGCCCTACAATGGAGCCGACTGGGGCAATTGCCGCCCCAAGCGCTTTTTTTTTAAGCGGAGGAGAGAGAGGGGCGCCGAGTGGTTTTCGCTTACCCGCTCGGCGCCCCTCTCTCTCTCCTCTGCGGCGAGATAATGGCGTCGGCGAAGTTTAAAATGCCACCCCCCCAGCGTCGGGGGCGACATTTTAAACTTCGCCCCAGGCGGCATTAAGTCTTGGGCCGGCCCTGCCAACGATTAACCCCTTCTCCCTACAACGCTGGTTCTGTCTGGCACTGAAGGGGTGTCCTGGCAGGAGGAAGCAGTGTCTGACGGAAGTACCCAGTCGGGGGAACAAGGCGTCCCCCGTCACACCCTTTTTTTTTTTTTTTTTTTAACAAAGAATGAGATATAGTTTCCATGGTTATTAAATACACTGAATATATGGAAATGCTGCTATTGATTTTTTTTATTGATTTTTGTTTTACCTATTTAAGCAGGATGGGAGTAAAGTAAGTAGAGATCATGTTAGGGTGCAGCTGTCAAAATACAACATGTGAGTCTTTTTGGCTCGTTTAATTAACAGTGCTTTTCAAGTGACCTTTCAAGATTATTTGTTTCTAAAAGAATGAGTCATCTAAAATAGTTTCATTGTGATTTTTTTTTTGGCAATCATAAAATACAGTGCCATATACAAGTAATATAGCTTTTATTTTATTTAATTACAATTAACTTCCTGTATCTGCAGACCTAGAGGCTACTATTGTTGTCAGTTCTGATGTGGATGACTTTTCCGGCTCCACCACCACACTGAGCTGATTCTTTATGCCAAGCAAAATGCCCTGCTTGTATAATTAAGTCCTTTCTTCCATAGACATTAATTAGTCTGAGTGTCGACATAGGTGATTGAAGCATAGCAATTCTACTGTTGACCACAAGACAATATGACAGGTTAGGATGTTTTTTCTAGTAGACTAGAAAACATAATATGCAGCTGTTTTAAAACCTTTTACGAGAACTGCTTTTTTGGCTCACCAGGCTTTCACCGTAGGATTCAGCTTTGGCAATTGCTTCCTCTACAGCTTCTTCTGCCACACGTAGAGCAACTGAAAGGGTGTCCATCATACTGTGCCCTGCATACAAAAAGTAAAAAAAAAATATTGTTTTGCAGACACAATTGTAGAATCAAACTGGAAGCAAGCCTTTTTTTTGTATGTTTTACATGGCTACCAAAAAAATTATCGTTGCACCCTCAACACAAAAATCTGTGACTGACTTTATTTTTTTATTTGTTGTAAAATATAATAATATCTAGCGGTACTTATTTTTCCACCAGTCACACTTCAGTATGACTATAATACACTTCAAAAGGATTCAGCTATTTGCTATCAGGTGAACAGAGAATAAACAATGAATCCACTAATTGAAACAAAACACATTGTTCCGTTATTTATATATATATATTATATGTATTATAGAACCTTAAAGTGTTTCTGTCACCAAACATATGCTTGGATGTGTCGACAAGGAGTACACTCCTTGTCACTAATTGAGACCCATTATAAATTAATTAATAACTTGTATATGCTTCCCTCTAAATTAGTTAAATTCTCTACACTGAGAATAAGATATGTTTGAGATATAAAGACAAAGAGGGAACCTACTTACATATATGGTGGGAATGTTTTAAGGTTGCTCAACTATGGAAGATGGTAATCGAACTAATAAAAAATATAAAATCTGTCGCTAGATCTTAAGCCAGAAATATGTATTTTACATTTAAAGCTGTAAACAATAGAGTTTAATAACCATGCATAATCTTATTGCTGCAAAAGTAATCATACAAGACAATGGAAGTATGATTTAGGGTTTATATGGCCACAATTCAAAAACAAAATTCTGCTAGGTTATCTAACTTTGAAAATGCTAGGGGCACTCGCGCTGTTAAGTGATTTGCCGCACAAAAGTCTGGGTTTGGGCCAAGATTTTCCGTTACAAAGTCTTATTGCTTAAACAATACGTTTATGTTAGGCTAAATAAAAGTCCACGGCCTGTTTATTCCAACAATAAGTGGTGGTGTCTTTATTTCAAGATATATCGGTATGGTGGTTACAATATCCCTTACAACTACAGGTATTTCTGGCTCCTATTGGGGCACAACTCCCAGCACACCACATTTTACAAAAATCTTGTTTAGAAAAACCTATGCACATGAAAATACCAGGCATATGAGTACTTTCCCGAAACAGGACAAATACCTAAATACACTTGGAGGGTTTTTTCCCCATTTGCACTTGTTGAATATAGTTTTTATAGGTCAAACTGTGAAATTTTTCCTTTTCATCCTAATTTTCCCCACATTTTAAGATATTTTTCATTCTAAATGATGATATATATATATATATATACTTGTGCTGAAAAAAATAATTTATATGTGTGTGTGTGGGTGGGTGCACTAAATGAGTTAGTGGGCAATCACAGTTAAAAGAAGACATAACAAAAATTGCACTGGCTCTAGTGCAAACAAGGTAAAATACCCCCAGTCCTGAAGGGGTTAATAGTGCCAGAATTTTAAATGTCAATATTCGAAAAGATTTCGAATCATCCCTTACAAAAAAAATACTGCAGTTTTTCTGAAGTAATGCTGCAGTTTTTTGGACATGAAAAAACTGCAATACTGCACTTTTACTGCAGTATTACCGCACATTTACTACAGTTTTACTTCACTGTACTGCAGTTGTACTGCAGTTATTTTTGTACGGAAGTACAAATGCAATAAAGCTACAGTACTTTGAAGTACAACTGTAGGTTTGCAATATAAAAAAAAAAGTGCAGTAAATGTGCAGTAATACTGCAGTAAATGTGCAGTAATACTGCAGTAAACGTGCAGTATTGCAGTTTTTTCATGTCCAAAAAACTGCAGTATTACTTCAGAAAAAACTGCAGTAATTTTTCGTAAGGGATATGTTTGATAAGCCTTCCTAGCAATAACAATATTATGTCAGCATAAAAGTGAACCAAGGTAAAATGTACACTGGTGATTGGCAAATGAATCCTCATTGAAATAATGTGCAATTTTGGGGGGTTTATTTACAGTTTTATTACATTTGCAGATGACAATACTGAATAAGACATAGCATGAAGAAATACGTGGAGTTTCAATGAATTAGCTTTCCGTGTTGCTCCATGAAAATGTATATATAGTTATACAATAAAGCTTACAGTACCCAAAGTCAAAAGAAAGCAAAAAGAAGAGAGAGGATGGGATAAAAAGCTTACAGTACTACCAGTGGTGTAACTACAGGGTGAACGGCGCGGCCCTTTAAGGCAGGCTAGTCTTAATGTTCTATGACAATTCCTTTGTGATGGAGGCATCATTTTGCAACATAATGATGAACTGGTGTCTCTCAAAATCACTTCTAAGTGAAAGCAATGACAATGCAGGTCACTTCGATAATTTTCTTTGTAAACCTTTTCTGTCTCAGTCAAGAACCTTTTGTGATGGTAAGTAACCTTAAATATCATGTTTTTATCTTTCAAAGAAAACTATCCAGAACAAAACAATCCAAAAACAGCAGAATTGTGATACGAATAGATTATCTCAGGCTCACACATAATGTAGTTTTATAACCTGATTTTGTTGCTGTCTAACACTGGTAAGGCATGGCTTTAATAGTTTATTTTAAATTGTTATATATAGGAAAAAATAGTGTTACCATATGACCAAATTAAGATGCTTCCCCAATTAACCCATTAAAGAAAGAAGGGACAAAATAAGTGGGAAACATTCCTCACTCAGGTTAAGCCTGTTAATGTATATATATATATATATATATATATATATATATATATATATATATATATAGTGATAAAGGCTCTCTTGATTGTATTTTTCAATAAAGAAAACATTAAGTTGCAATAGTTAATACTTAAAAAAGTCATGCAAAATGATTGGCTTTAGAAGACTACATTAGTCTTGTGGGCAGTACTGACAGCTCTATCTTATCTTCTATTTAGAGATTTCCTGATCTGGTAGATGAATGTGCTCTCTGGCAACACATTGAATGTGCCCTTGTGGCAATCCCATCAGTAATTGTGCTGCTCTGGGCTGTGATGTCAGCTTTAGAGATGTACACATCTTCTCTGTTAAATTCTAAAAGGCAAGAATCTGCAACCATACAGAAGTCTTCACCAAAAATGAAATGCAAATATGGATACCAGCCACCAATGCCACTATTTCCCTTGAGGCATAACCTGGCTCACAACATCAAGCAAGACCAAGCTAAAAAAATGGAAGAAGCCACTGAGAAATTTCTCCTGAAAATACGGCAACAGGTGAGACTGTTGTCAAAGACATTTGCACCAAATAGAAAAGTCACAAAAAGGCACAAGAAAACCATCCCGGAGCCTGTGCACGTCTCATCTAAAGGAAAACCAGAAGCAGCACAGTGAAAACGTAACCAAAAACAAGAAACGTAAAGTAAGCTTCAGCAATGCTGTGACTGTGTACTATATACCCCAGGAACCTGAAGACATCTCATTTCTGAGCAGCAAGATTAAATCAACATTACGATTCATCTTTCAGAAGCTCCTTTGCTGCTTTCTGTGCTGCAGAACTTGCCAACAGCAGGAGCCATCAAGGTCCAGGATAGCCGTGATACAACTTTACAATGGAAAGTAATCACCTAAATGGAAGCCTACACCCTCTTCTCAATAGACTTCGTTATTTCCCCTTCCCTTCTAAAAATTCCTAAAATTTGCAAATAAAAACCATAAAATTGAAATGGTTTACTGTCCACATATGTCTTTTAATATAATTCAATAAAAAAAATTGAGTAAACTGTTGAATGCCAGAGGAGAACACACAAGTATAGAATATTCCCTGACCCATACACAGCCACTAATGTCTGCCTGTATATCCTATTTTAATATTGGTTTGGATTTTATAAAGGGAGGTTGATCCTCTCGTATCTTATGCTAAAACTAAATTATTGTCCAATAAAAGCAAACAAACCTACCATTAAAATAGTTTACTTATTAAAATAAGGCTCATGATTATAAGACGACCTTGTATATAAGACGAGTGGTATTTTTGCCACCAAGTAGTAAGTCATGTTTTGCAAAGAAGTCAAATACTTATTTCACTGAGTAAAATGCAAATCAATTTATAACTTATTTGAAATGCGTTATTCTGGTATTTTTGTTGTTATTCTGCTCAAATAACATTATAGACTGATCATGTCTTTGTCAGTGGGCAAACGTACAAAATCAGCAGGGGATCAAATATTTTTTCCTTCACTGTAGGTAGTTTTCATTTATTTATTAAAGGCATTTTTATATTTTGTTACAGAACCAATTAAAAAGGACAGAGTTGCTGGACAATAGCAGGTTACTGATCCTTAAGCATCAGTAGGGGATTAGTTTCAAGATTATAGAGCATATGATGTTTTGCTTGGGGTCCCAAAAACCTAGAGCCGCTCTGTGTATTTCTTCTTTGTGACCTTAGCCAGCATAGTCAATGTTAATGTATGTAAATAGTAGCTCAGTATCTGAATAACTGTGTTCCGTAAGTTAAAATAGTCATATAAATTAACTCATATTGCATGTTCATATGTCACTACCTTGCTACTTATCAATACTATTTAACAATAAAATAATAATGTCCTGTAAAATAAAAAGAGATTCATGCTCTTCTTCAACTATGCACCTAAATTGTTTTAATTTATTGATTTATTTACCAGACACAGGAACATTGATAACAATATCATATTTGTATTGTTATACATATGACAAAGCAGGACAGTGTTTTTTCTTTTTTTTTTTATTATAATCTACGTATGCAACAAATTATATAATTGAACTGTTTTGGTTTATATTAAATGTATAGTATGTTCTCTGTAGGCCTTGTACTTTTTAATGAAGTTTAGACATATTCTTCTGATTGAGTACATTCATTCACAAAGCTTTTTTTATTGGTGAATGCTAAAAGGTTTGAGAGCTCTACAGAGCATATTACAAAGCTCTGTAAGTATCCTTACTACCCTGTGTATCATATTGTATCATATTTTATTATATTTACTTATCAATGCATACTTTCTAAACATTTAATAACCATACTGTTAGACCGGTCACATTCTAGAGAAGGCCATTCTCATAATTTACACTGAATTCTAAACTACGGACAAAGCCTGTTGCATACAGGTGCAAGAGGAGATTTTCACAAATTTACCATTTTCACAAAATTCTGACCTGTCCATCATGTCAAGTGTTATGTAGACATCTTGATTACTGAGGTACCTTTTGTTCCACCTCTCCTGTGACATCCAATTACTCCCCTCTTTGTTCGTTCCACAACTTCTGTCTAACGTTACCATTTCTTCTAACTCCAACATTTCTAGGATTGTACCTGTGCTGTACCTATTTTCTAGAATTCCAAGTATTTTTTGTTAAACTGCCTACTACTAACGTTAAACATGCACTAAAACTCCACCTATTTAAAGAAGCCCTTTCTAATAACCTTAAACTGTATTCTAAAGAAAACATCCGGCATTCCCATTTTTGAGAGCCCCAAGCCACTGACTTCTCCCAATTCCCTTCACTACAGTTAAATCACCCTCAAGCAGACCCTCTCTGTCTCATTGCCCCTCAACCACCTAATACATTGCAAGCTTGCCAGGCCAGGGCCCTCTTCTCCTTCTGCACCCCCTGGCAGTTGAAATTATCATTTATTATTCAGTGGTTATTCCATGCTCTCTCTTGCTCTGCTTTTCCAAGAACTGTACTGCTTGGCCCAAACGCTATCGTTAATATTTCTCAGTTATAGCAAAATGCCTTACAGCTTTTTTAATTTAACCATTGTGACATAAGGTTAACATTTATTTAGGCCAGGGCTGTTGAAAAGGCAGATCTTTGGCCGTAGTTGAACAACTATTATTCTCAGTATTTCCAAATAAACAAAACACCCCAGAAAAGTGAGCATAAAATAATCTATAAAAAGAATAAAGAGGATTTACACATTTATAAACCACTGATTTTCACCCGGTGTCAAGTGGAAAGTCAAAAGTCAAATGGAATGAATTGCCATGGTTTTCCTCAAAGCGCAGAAGCTATCTGGGGCCGATTTCAAGTAAGAGGAGTATTGAACACACAGTATAGGAATTTAAACATGCCCACATAAATATGTAGTATATGTTTCAGGTATTTAGGGGAAAAGGGTAACTAGTTGTTATTTTGATCCGCTATTATAATTTGTTTGCGTTATAATTTCCCTTAAAGGTGGTGTGCCACATACCCTGCTAATTTTGTAACACTTTTGTAACTAAATGCAGTATTAGAAATATAAATTCTACTACTGCTGAATGTCCAAACCCTTCTCAGAAATAATTAAGTACATTTTCCTTAATCATAATTAATCATAAGTGGAATGGAGGTAAAGAGGATATGTGCTTGTGTTGTGCAAGCATCACAGAGGATAAATATTTCACTGTATTTTGATTACCCTTTAGAAATGTATTTACAACTTTTTAAACAAGTAAAGGTTACCTTGTGTTTGTCTGTAGAACGTGGAGTCACTTCCACATATGCTTCCTTCATTCTCTAAGCTTTCATCGATAAAATTTCCTTCTGTGAAAAAGTTCAAAATATTACCATTTTAATAAGAAAAAAATATTTCATTTTAACGTACCACAAAAAAGGTTTCACAAAAAAATAAAAAAATAACAAAGGTCAAGTGAAAAGTGTATTTTGTGGTCTTGTAGAGGTTTGCCCCTGTACCCTGAAGTTTGGTGAATGAAACAGAATGAGTCTCAAGACCTCATGGTATATACAGTGTCTTCTTATTTAATTTTTATAAACCTGCCAGCTTATTAGTGAGGAATGTCTGTTGCAGCATGCTGTATATGTGTTTGTGTGTATACATTTATATAGAGTGTGTGCTTATAATAGGTATTCAATTGACACTCTTACTATGGCTGGATACAAGGCACACCAGGTTCCCTTGTGTGTTTGCAGTCAAATAAATGCAGGGCAGAATGGGAATACTCCACTATCAATACAACGGGATACTCCACTATCCGACAGACCAAGTTCGCGGCCTTGGTGTTACACTCTCCTTCATCCCTCCTATTCATTCCCTCACCTGATGCCTTTACCTGAACAACATCTTCAGAATTCGCCCATTCCTCATACAAGAAGCAACAAAAATATTACTCCACTCCCTTGTGATAACCCGTCTGGACTATTGCAACTCCCTACTAACTGGTCTCCCTCTCTCCCGCCTCACCGCTTCAATCCATCCTCAACACTACACTAGATTACTCTTTCTCTGTCACCGTTCCTCGTCTGCTGCTATACTTTGCCAATCACTCCTTTGGCTTCCCATACCTTCCAGAATCAATTTCTAACTTCTGACCCTGACGCAGGAACACAGCAGGGTCATGTGATATAATGTAACATGATACTGCTGGGTTCCAGCATTCCGTTGGCAGTACAAAAGACACAGGTAAGCAGTGAGCCCGTGCGGAAGTGATCGCAGGGTCACCCAGGCCCCATAGAGTGGTGTGCCCGGTCACAGTTGCGAACCCCACGACGGCGGTTGCTAATGATTTCGCGGGCCTTATACAGCCCACGGGCAGGCTGTTCCCCATCCCTGATCTAGACCTTAACTACTCATCCCTATCCAAGCATCCATATCCAAGCTGTGTCCTCCTCCTATTGTACTGGCTTAATGGGAAGTGGGTTTTGGCATGGTATTCGCTGAGTATGCTCTGAATTCTTACTTTATTTTGTATACTTATTGGTCTTTATTATTCTAGAAGCAACCCACAAATCTGAATGTGTATGCCTTATTCTTTTTAGGGTGTGCATATTTGTCAAATAACAACTACACCCTTTTTCAACAATTGGACATTTTCTAAAGAACTCGGCAGGTAGGTTGTTCCAAACATCTTGGAGAACTAACCACAGTTCTTCTGTGGATTTAGGAAGCCTTAATTGCTTCTCTCTCTTCATGTAATCCCAGACAGACTCTATGTTGAGATCAGGGCTCTGTGCAGGCCATACCATCACTTCCAAGACTCCGTGTTCTTCTTTATGCAAAAGGTAGTTCTGTAATGAAGTTGGCTGCCAATTAGATACCTCCCTGATGGTACTGCATGGTGGATTTCTGCCTGTACTTCTCAGAATTGAGGAGAACATTTATTCTGACCTAATCCACAACTGCATTTGCATAAATGCAACCACAGGCCTGCAAGAAACCTCCACCATGGTTCAAAGTGCCTCTGTTTTCATGAATAGCTGCTTGGCCTTGTTTCCACATCAGAGGTATGGCTATCTGGCCTCAAGTCTTACATAAAGACAACTTTCCAGACTTCTCCGGACAGTAGATGGGTGTATCAGGGACCCACAGTTTTCGCTAATGCTGACCCGATGGCACTGCTTCCAATTGCAAAGGCATCTTTTATCTGCTTCACTAAGCTTCCTTGGCCGACCATTGCATTTACGGTCCTCAGCATTGCCTGTTTCTATGTGCTTCTTCAAAAGAGCTTGGTCAGAACATCTGTAAACCCCTGTCTGCCTTGAAATTCTTGCCATCGAGAGACCTTGCTTATGCAGTAGAGCTAAGTTGTGTTTTGTTGCTGTGCTCAGTCTTGTTATGGTGTATGACTTTCAACATTAAAGTCTTCAGGAATCTCAACTTGTTTGTGAGGTTGACTGTTTCTCTTCTAGTTTTATTCCTCCTACACAGCTGTTTTTGTTTTGGTTAATGATTGCGTTTCAACTTACATATTAAATTATTTATTAATACAACTTCTTTGGTATGATTGTTTAATCATACACCTTACTATATGCCTACAAAATCCATGACTTTGTGCAAGTGTACCTAGAAGAATTACTGTTTTGAAGGTAAATGGTGGTCACACCAAATATTAATTTGATTATATGCTACAGGTTATATGGTTCCTGGCAAAAATCAGCAAAAGAGTAAACTGGCCAATGTAAATTTGTGTTCACACGAAAATAGCTCTCAATCCATTCAGGTGAACACTGCAGCACTTCCCTTGGGAAGTGCCTGACCTCAAACCAACCGCCCTTGAGATCCATTCAACTAAATATGTTCAGATAATTAAAAAAAATACTACACTTCCACTAAACCAAGGTAAAAAAAACAATGCAATGGGTACTCTAGTCCTGATAAACCATTGAGCAGTTTAGCACCTAAATATCATGTAAGGTGTGTTTTCTTCTGTAGCCATCATATATAATTTAATATGTATGATAGCTAAGTGTACCCATTGAAAATATTGTTTCCCTTGCTGACAAATGCATGGGAGGATTCAGCAGAATCCCCCTCCTTGCCATTGTGCATCCTCCAGCTCAAGCAAGCGGTCTAATGAGATCTCTGGTACTCACAAAGTACTTAACTATGCATTCTTGAGGGGTCCAGCTATTGACATGTTAGACTTACCTCTTAATTTGTTTAGATGAAGAGTATAACTTTTTAACACAATTTTGTATTGGTGCTGTGAGACTTAAGTTGAGAACCAGAATTTGTAGTGGAATTTAGGGAGTTATTTGACGTTGTGACCCAATTAATTTTAAACTTTCCATCTTGCCAAGAGCTTCCGTGTGTTTATAAACTGAAGCGCAGAATTAATCCCGGGTAGTTCCCCCTCCTGTGATATTTCATATATTGATTCCTCAAATACATAAGGTGCAAGAACTACCAAACAGACAAACATTTCAACATTATAACAGGTTGAAAAGGGAAAAAAACGACATACCTGCAATGTCGGCACAAGCTCCACTTTCCAAACGATGCTTTCTGTACAAGTTTTTCAGGACCTTGGCACTACCAAAGCGCTTGAAACGACTTTTCACGTTATTATAGTACCATTCCAGAGACTGTGTCCTCAGGAGCCTGAAAACCAAACAAATTGTTGTTAATGGCAAAGCAGCATTGATAAATGGGTAAGAGGGTAAATAAATTTTAAATAAAATGACAGTACACCAATTTACAGAACAGCCAACTACTTATATGATAAAGACTAATAATGCACAAAAATTCTATAGCTGGCTAACAAGTAATCTCGGACAATAATGTTACCACACAAATAAGAGAGTGTGATTATATATATATATATATATATATATATATATATCCATTTACTCACAAAGTCCATTGCACACCATTCCAAATTTCCCAAGCCTGGTGCTAGTAACCAGCAGTTTCCATATAAAGCACTTTGAAAAGATGGTCAGCACTCCAGGTCTTTAAATTAACAATTTCTCTTTATTCAAAGTCAAGTCGACGTTTCAGTCATTGACCCAAGGATGTTGGGATATCCATTGCGACAATATATATTACCATTGTGTGGGTACTTATATGCAAAGGCTTAATTCCTGTACTCAGTGATCCAGTGATACTACAGCAGAAGTTAACAAATCTAATTGCTAGAATTGAGACATTTTTCTAAATCATGTCAAGATACCATATTTAAGATTATATATACATCTCAAGGGTAAATTGAACTCTTATAGTACTGATGGAAACTTTTTATTCTTTATTAATAAGCAACATGTTTAATGGATACCCTTATGAATCCTATAAAGCCTATGTTACCCCTAAACTCCGCATCTTGATGCGCCTTGCAGAACACTCAGTATGTCCAAAATGTCAGTTACCAGATGCTGACCTCTTTCATGGCCTTTGGACATGTAGCTCTATTGTTCCCTTCTGGGAAGATTTACAAGCTTATATTTCTGGAACTCTGGGTGTGCATTTTCAACTCACAGAGGAATGGGCGGTGTTTGGTTTGATTCCGCGTAATATTCATCCAAGAGCGATTCAGGCCAAACCCCTTCTCATTATCTTATCAGCAGTGGATAAACAAGCCATATCGTCGCAATGGATATCCCAACAACCACAATCACTTGCAATGATCCTGTCTCGCTTGCAATTTATATTTCGTATGGATTGGCTTGAGTCAATCCTCCATAAGGAGAGCAGAGTTAAACAATTTTTCAATCATTGGTCACCATATATTGCAACCTTGGATAGGGCTACACGTCACTCGCTTTTTTGTACGTTTAACACTACAGAATGGTATTACCTTCAACTTTTGAGGGGTCTATGCCCCATTGCAGGGTTTTAACCCCTTAAGGACAATACGGTTATTGTCCTTAAGGGGTTAAGGAGGGAGGTTGTAAAGCCCCCCTCTGGAGCATAGCAGGCTTGCCTCAATGAAGAGGCTGCCTGGAATGACACTAACCCGATTTGCATCGGGCTCTGGGGCGTGTTTAACAGATCGGTGATTTGCATCACTGGTCTGTTGTTTAAACCACCGATCTCGGTGATCGGAAGGTTTGAAAAACTTTTTTTTTGTTTGCCTGGACAGCCTCACTTGCAATCAACGGCAAATAACGCTACCACGTACATGTACGGGCATTGTCACTAACACATTGCATCGTCACCCCGTACATGTACGTGGATTAATGTTAAGCTCCGACTTGGGGGTCTTGGAATGAGCTGGGAGAGTCCTGGTGGTACATGTGTTGTAAATTGTGAATTCCCATGGCTAGCTCAATTTGTTATGAGCCATAATGGATGAGCCAGTCTTCCCTTCCTTCTTATATGTGCTACAGTAACAGTACTGTTGTTTATGGTATCCCCACCCTTAAGTGGATTAACCATATGATGCTAATGAGTTTTCAATGTCTTATTACTTTTTCTACCAGTGTATCGATGCAATGTTATTCTTCTAAATACTTGCACTCGATTTGATTGATGTCATAATGCACGTTAATACCAACATGTTTGACTGCGCTTCTCTAACCAATAAAGTAATTAATAAAAAAAAAAAAAATAGTGCAGGCCTTTTTTTCCCTTTTTTTTCTCTAGTTATATTTTTAGGAGTTTGGTGCAATGCTTGTCCTTTTTGCTGTTGACACAGGGGCTCATCACTATGTCTTTTTTTATCTTTCAAAATCTATAGTAACTGCTTTTATGTCTTGCGAATGCATTTCCAATTTATTGCATTTAAATATTTCAATTGATATTCTACAAATGTGCTGATATGATGCATTCTTGCTTCGTTATTTTGTATTGTTATTTTATCATAATCAGACAACACATATTGTGATTCATTATTGAATCCACCTGTATAATAGCTGCTGCAGCAAAAGGCTGACGGGGGTCATTACTCACATGGAATATGTTTTATGTTTTTCTTGTATTGTAACTCATCTAATTAGGCCAAACAATTGAGCTGAAATGGAGTTGCAATTAATATGTCTTTGAGAAATTTGTCTGCAAGGCAAACATATAATATCAAGAGATGAGTCGTTAACCCGTAGCCTGCTAAATTGAACTGGCTAAACATAACTAAATATAGATGAATGCTAATAAGTTCTAGATTAACAGAACTAAGCAAAGGGAAGTCACTGCTTCACAAATTTACAAACTGAAGAACTATTAGTGATATGCCACTTGCTTTAGTGTATTAAGATATCTGTAAGTCTTGTTAGGTGAATGAGTAATTTCTGGGTTACTATTTCTATGAATAACAGAAATACACACTTCCGAGCAACTTTAGCATAATCCATCTTACTTTTTTGCTGCTGACATGTTTCAGTGCAATAATTTCCGAATCATAGCCCCAAGTAATTTCATGAAGAAAGCCATGTGAAATGAGTGGTTAGTTCCCGAATAGTACTGTGGTTACCTGACTCTAGTCACTTACAGTGCGGTGAAAAGGTATTTGTCCCCTTCCCCATTTAATATATTTTGTCACACTTAAATGTTTCAAATAATCAAACTAAATAATGTTAGAAAGGTATAAGTAAACACAAAATGCAGTATTTAAATGATGATTTCATGTATAGAAAGAAAAAAAAGCTATCAAACCCTACCTGGGCCTATTTGAAAAAATAACTTAGTTACCAAATCAACCTTTAACCAAATTTAATTGATAATTTGTTACATTTCACTAGAGACACCCAGGCTTTATTACTGCCAGCTCTGTTGAATCTAAACATCAACTTAATATCTTGCAAAGTGAAGTAGGCTAAAAAGTCTCAAAAACATACATAGGATACCACAAGAAGTTTAAGAACAGATAAGAAACAGTCACTGTCATTTATCTGTCTGGAAAGAGTAATAAAGCCATTTGTAAGGCTCTGGTACACCAGGGAACCACAGTGAGAGCCATTATTACAAATGCAGAGGGGTCAATTCATAATTCCACATTAAGAAATATACTGTGTAAAAATAGTATTCATGGGAGAGTTGCAAGGAGAAACCCTCTGCTGACCAAAAAGAACACAAGGCTCATCTCACATTTGCGAAAACAATATCGTGATGACCCTCAAGACTTTTTGGGATAATATTCTGTGGACTGATGTCCAAAGTGGAACTTTTTGGAAGACATGGGTACCGTTACATCTGGCATAAAGCTAACAAAGCATTTCACAATTACAACATCAACAGTCAAACAGGGTAGTGGTAGTGTGATGGTCTGGGACTGCTTTGCTGGTTTAGGAACCGGGCGACTTGCTTGATGGAACCATGAATTCTGCTCTCTGTCCAGCCGTTTGTTTGTAATCTAAAGCTCAAGGGCAGTTGGTTTAGTCCACATCTGAATGGATCAAAAGAAACAAAATTAAGATTTTGGAGAGAGATGCTGTGGCATGACCTTAAAAACAGCAGTTCAAGCTTGCAAAGTCTCCAATGTGGCTGAATTAAAACAATTATGCCAAGAACAGTTGGCCAAAATTCCTCCACGGCAATGTAAAATACTCATTGCCAGTTATCACAAACGTTTGATAGCAGTTGTTGCCGCCAAGAGCGGCAAAACTAGTTATTAGGTTGGGGGGGGCAATTACTTTTTCGCATGGATGAAATAGGTTTTAATAACTATGTACCTTCATAAATTAAATGAGCATTTAAAAGCTGCATTTTGTGTTTACTCACGTTGTCTTTGTCATATAAATAAATTAGTTGGATGGTCTGAAACATGTAAATGTGACAAATAAGCAAAAATAGAACAAATCCAGAAGGGGTAAATAGCTTTTCACAGCACTGTAAAGGAGCACTCCAGCTATCATATGCAATTTAATGCCTACAATAGCTGAGAGGTCCCTTTAAATTTCCGCGATGTCCACCTTGCAAAAGCTTGTGGGGGGTTCTTTAGACTCTCCTCATATGCATTTGCCCACAATGTACATAATATATCACATAAATCCACTTATCCAGTTTGGTAATAATACAAATGGGTCACAGACTTCAGAAGCAAGTACTCGGCTGATGTAGTAATGATCTATTGGCAGATTTTTAAATAATGCACAGTATAGCTTGCTCACACTGTTTGGTAGGCATCATATTATACATTTGTATTATCTGAGCCTGAGACTAGCTTAGCGCACCAACATTTTTTCTTTTCCCTGAATGCACAGTATAGGTATAATGCAGCTACATGGGTCTGTCTGTCTGTCTGTCTGTCTGTATGTTTAAAATCGTGTAAATAATGTACATAGAAATTATCTTTACATTGTGGTTGTCGCTTTGCTAGCTCTTCCTCATTTGTGATTTTATGCAGCTTTTAACCAAATTAAACGTTATAACAAACAGTAGTTATCTGCAAATTCTGAATGCATTTGCACTGTGACTTTACAAAAAGTATGGGGGCTTCAACATATATGGCTACTTAAAATGTATGGGAAAATATCTTTTGTATAACTGAATATGCATCAAGTTCTGTCAATATTTTAAACTGGGCCCATCGGAAGTGGGACTAAGTGGGAGGGGGATCATGAAAAGGGACAATGCTAAACTTCACAGCAGAAAAATATAGGCAGACTATTTGGGCCAAATGGTTCTCATATGCCATAAAATTCTATGTTTCTATGAATGCAAGCTTGGTAAGGTGGACTAGACACTATGGCGGTTTTGTAAAAAAACATTATTCTGGTGCAAAGTCTTAATATCTGTTTTATAGCCATAGTAACCAATAGAATGTCCCTGCTAATTGGACTATTCAGTTGCCACACATTATCAAAGTTTGAACCAAAATCATTTAAACATAACCCTATACTTGTATGTTTATAGAAAAATCCAGCATTGTTCTCCAGCTCTCCAGTTGACTTCTGTTTATCAATAACCTACTGAGTTATACAGCCTTAACTGTTCCACAAAATACAGTCTCCTTTTTCAGGCAGTAACAAAAAAACAGACAGATGCGGGATGTAAAAAAAAAAACAACATTGCAATGCTGTAAAATAAAAATAAAAAGTAATTAAAGGAAAATACAGTATAATAGATTACCTCCAGTCTGTAAGCTTGAAATTAATATCAACTGGAGAAACTCTGATGGTGTGTTTTTTTGGTATGTTTGTTGTTATCTTTGTAATGGTTAGGAATTCAACCATAAATATATACCATTAATCTACAGATATTAATACTTTCACTTCAGAAGCTTTTTTGCAGCACAGCTTGATAAAAGATTACCACCCTGTCCACAAGGACTATAATTCAGCAATGCAACTACAGAGAGCGCGTTCCTCCATCTTTCATTTTATCTGTTCTAGTCTGAGGCAGAAAGCGTTCTTAGCATTTTAATGTGTGTATTTGCAGGTATAATCGAATCAGCAATAGACAATAACAATTTACAGCTTACACACAAATAATTAAAAGTGGAGTAGCTACTGGAGGGAGAAAATGGTTCTGTGTCAGCAGAGGACAAATGGGAACCAGAATGATTGATATGTTTACTGAAATATCTTTATTACATAAAAACTTTTATCATGAATTGAAAAGAGGTTGGGAAATAGAAGGTTAAAATAATAGGGGGAAGCAATTTTCTGTAGCGTTAGTATATACCTTTTATATATATATATTGCAACTGCATGTAATATTATTCCTGCACGTATGGTAGAACAGAGTAAGAGCTGTAGAATGCCCAAATTAGACAGAGTGAGTGAGTGGCAGAGTGTAAGTGTGCATAAACAGTGGTTTTGATTGTTTTTCCCAATAAGGTCGGCTTATATGCAGGCCTTTCTTTTTTTCTTTCATTAAGACCCATTATAGTGCCCTCAAAGTCTATGAGAATATATTAACCAATACAACAATAATACAACATACAAAAGTTTTTCAAATAGAGATAACCTGTATGAACACTCTCTTAAAGTGAAAGGTATACATTTTTTATTTATTCAATAATTATTCGATTTAGTTTATATACAAATAAATAGACATTAATACTGAGAGCACTTTTTTGTGTAAATTTGTATTTTGCTATACCTTATTTAGTTTGTATGCAAGTTGTGATTTCGATTTGTCACATGTAAGGAACTTATGCTACGTTACATATCTTTAAAAATCTTATGTAACTAAAACAATCGGTTCTAAAATCTTTAATTCCCTTGTTATTTATCAACTTTCCTCAAAATAATCTTTGTAAAAATATGCGTTTTTGCCTTGGGCGCAAAAGGAGCTAGTTGTGGCTCTGTAGCAAATGGAGCATATTAAAAAGGGAAACTGGTTGGGATCGCTGACAAAATATTTCTTGGGGGTGTCAAGACATTGTGTCCTATTTCTGATGGCCAGTGTCAGAAATGTTGCAATTTCTCATAATAGTATGTCACAATTTTTAATAGAACCGAACTGATTTCTTATTACTGGCATTTGCCAAGTTATGGCTTACCTCATTAACTTTTTTAGCAGCCGCTCATGTTACTTAAAAGTAGAGATTACCACAAGATATTTGAAATAAGAAATAATAATAAAAGAATATTTACTATTGTTTATAAATTGTAAAACATATCCAGTATAAAATCATTTTGGTTGGTATGTTTACAAAATGAAAGAAAAACAAATTGACTAAATTAAAGCGCTCTCTAGAGTTTTGGATAATCTTCAAATTAAACCCATTCTTGAGGGAATAATCACAGCTAAAAACTGATTAATGAAACATGGCAATAATTTGTAAATTTCAGTAGCATACAAAAATATTCCACATCATTCACCTGGGATTACCTGCAAAAAAACATTAACCAATGTTTTCGCTCCTTGAGCAGTGCGGTATACAGTAATGTAAATTAGCATCGATAGAAACCTGGTTTCGTCTAATTTTTGTTTCAATAATCAGTAAATTAATGAGTATCTGCTAGATCTATATCTGCTATGCTATGTTTCCATACATTATTTATGTATACCTGCAAATACAGGGTTGTATGTCTAATTCAGTTGATCCAGGCCGGCAGTGCTGTTTCCAGGTGTTTGCATTTACATATATAAGAACTGAGAGTTATGGAAAATGCCTTTTAACTTGTATTATCTAATGAAATCATTTTATAGTGGACAGATTGTTCATCATATATGCTTGTTATCACTGGCTGCGATTTCAATCATAACTGTTTTCTGTTGAAAATTCATTGAAGCCAGTAAGAGGAAAGTTTAGATTTCAGATGAGTCAGTTATTTTCTACTTTCTTTATATGTCTCTCTTTACGATTTTCTACTTTCTTTATATGTCTCTCTTTACGTTCAGTGATGTTGCTAAAATGTGAATATGAATTGTTAGGCTCCATTTATTTTTGTTATACACTGATGTAATTTCAGTGCAAATGCTAATGTTATTTAATAAAACTCTTTTCACAAATAGACCCTCTTTTCATGTGTTTTTCTTCATGGGCAGATAGATGGGCCAAATGGTTGTCTGCTGACACATTCTATGTTTCTGTGCTTAACAAACAAACATAATTTATAAGGGCAAATTGATGCACACTGTTGTGTATAGTAACTTTGTACCTTTGTACAAAGTAACTTTGTAACTTTTTTCCATGGTTAATATACAGTGTTGGCACTTTGAGGTCTGCAACTTGGTTTTAAGCAGAAAATTGGGCACACGGGCCAACAACATTCACCATCGCTGTTCTAGTCACTCCCAGTGGCCTTCTTTGAGCATTTCCAGTAATGTGCATCAAATTAACCCTACATTCAGCATTTCTTATGCTGTGGGGAGCTTTCTGTAATTATAAAATACATTTTCTACACAAGTCCACGTTTTCATGTTTCATCCACTAGTTGAGATGTTGATGTACCCAATCAGATTTCTACATGTTAACTTGACTTAACAAATAATGAATGTGTGTGTGTATTCCACATGTACAGTTTTGTTCAAATGCGTGGCATAATCTCACGCTTTTCCCATGTCTCCCACTGACTGATTAGACTTGATCACCTAATCGGTTAATACAATCCCATTAGAACAAGCATGGTTTGCCAAAAAGAAATATTTTCTTCAATGTGAATGTTAAACCTTACAGACTATACCTCTCAATATAGCTGCCACTAACATCACTGACATTACTTCCATGCCACTTGTTACTTAAATCTATGACAGTCCCAGGATTTCTAGTATTGTTGAAAGGTTTCATAAAACAACGCACAGTATTACATTACACTTTTAGGCTTTCGCTTAGTGTAAACTATAAAATAGCAAGAAAATCATCTTTAATTAAATAGACCCCATTTTGTAACTCTAGTCAACATGCAGATATCGACTGATGTCTACAATTATTTATTATTATTTATTTAGGTTTATACTTTGCTGTTTACTTGAACTAGCCTGTAGTCAATTAGCTCAGCTTCCTAATGCACCAACGTTAACCTTGTGGCCAATGGCTTCTCAACTTGGCTTCCAAGAGTCGCCAGGGAAAAAAAGAAACTGGAGCTCTTTATGTTAACGTATGCATACTGTTTCTCATACAAATGATGGATGCAGTGGTTTGTTCAATTATGAAATCCTTTTACAATTTGGTGGTCATGCGCTAAACAAACGCAGTGGAAAAAAGCAAAATATGAAGTGAAAAAAATAATAGTAAGTAGATATTTGCATGTTTTCCTTGTTTATACAGTGTCTGTGTACTTGCATTGTATTAGTAGCCAAAAGTGTATAACACTTTTGGCTACTAATACAATGCAAGTGTGATAAAAACAGTGCATACTGCATTTCACAGAAAATATAAAACTTTATACAGCATATCATTCACAGAGGTTGGCATTGTGCAGTGGTGTAATAATGGAGGTTGCAGGGGATGCAGCTGTAACTGGGCCCCAAAATCAGGAGGACGATTTATCTCTGGATAAGTAAAAATGAATAGTTCGATTTATTCCTACAGAAAGCAAAGTGCCAGGAAACAGATGATCAAATACACACCAGGACAGACACACACACCAGGACAGGCTCTGCCACACCGACACCTAGACACACACACCAGGACAGCCTCTGCCACACTGACACCAAAACACACACACCAGGACAGGCTGTGCCACACCGACACCCAAATACACACACACCAGGACGGGCTCTGCCACACAGACACCCAAATACACACCAGGAAAGGCTCTGCCACACTGACACCCAGCCACACACCAGGAAAGGCTCTGCCACAGAGAAGCATAAAAAATGTATTTTCTACACTGCTTTGTCATTAACTCTCCCTATGGTATTTTTGTCCCCTTGTGTATTGATGCCCCAGACAGGTCCCCCTTTAGTATTGATAACTGTCTTCCCCCCCCACAACACAACCTTGTGTATTGCCCCCTTTGTGCATTTATTCCCCCACACCCTTGTGTGTTGCCCCTCAGCATTGATTTATGTGATGCCCCTCCCTTGTGTATTGATGCCCCCACCACTTTTGTATTGGTTAATGTGATGCCCAAGGACACTCTTGTCTATTGTTGATGCCCCCCACTGCCTTGTGTATTACCCCCAGCCACACACCCCTGTTTATATTGATTTTGTGATGCCACAACCCAGCCACCCTCCCTTTGTATTATGACATTTTTAATGATGTCCCAAGGAAACCCCCCTCCCTTGAATATGGGCCTGCTTTCCTTTAACCTCCTATTTTTTGGTAATACTAACATTTTTTTTCCTGCTCTCCTCCGACATGACGATCCTCTCCTGGTCACGACGAACTCTTGAAAGCCGCTGTGCGGATGCGAGCGTGATTGAAAGCAGCCATCGCGCGGCAGTCAGGCCGCCTCCGCCTAATGAAATTAAAGCGGCCGGCGTGGGACGAAGAGCTGAGGCATGGCCATTGGGCGCACAACGGCCGCTTTCAATCTCGCTCGCATTGTTTTGAACTGTGCAGCTGCTTTGAATGTTGATCTGCCGGCCGCCCGGCCCACCAGGAAATTTCCAGGTATCCCGGTGGGCCAGTCCAGCCCTGGCTTTAACAACAAAAACATAATATAATATAAATATACTTTATTCATATGCTTGTCGTTATTTTGTTTTCTCCCAGGTTGAAAACTGTACCTTCATAAGCTAAGTACCTTGGAAACCTTCATATACCTAAGTTGACTGAAATACAGGAACACATTGGCAGATTACAAGAGATCGCCAATGACAGGTTTTAAAATACATAGATTTCCCTCTTTGCCAGTAGTTTTACAATATCTTTCTCTCTCCCACACACAGATTTTAATCAGCAATACTCCAGCATATGTTATTAGCATAGTTGCCAAACACACAGAATTATGTCTCCTCTGGGCTGCTTCAGATTGACAGCAAGAATGAATGATGATGGTCAGTGGCCAAGTAGAAAATACCCTGCATACAGTAGTCACATTAATGCAATTCTCAAAGCCAAATCAAATATTGGAACTACATGGAGATTATATCATTTGTTCAAGCTATTCTACAGTAAACTAATTTAGTATGCCCTTAACAATTTTTTTTACATAAGATTCATAGACTGTATATATCTGCTCAGCAAATATGTAAATGCATTTTGACAGGGCTGGATAGTGCATATGTGAGCATGTTGTCTGCCAAATGCGTTTTGGACTATTTTCTTACTTAGGCACTTGTGTCATTTCATAGGGTGGGTTCAGCCACTAGCCCTACCATGACCAGGAGGTAGATGTGGTTAGGCTGTGCCAATGGAATTCACACAAAAGCTACATCTTGCTAACCCTGGTACAGAAAGCCAACCTACATCTTCTAAGAAAGATCAAGCTAACCTACAGGGACTTCACATCATTGCAATAACTGCTTCTAAAAATTATTGAACAAGATAAAATTAGGGGAGGCGGTGCTTCCATAACACTGGAGTACTATATTTATGTTATATATATATATATATATATATATATATATATATATATATATATATATATTCGGAAATATACCTTTTGAGTATATACATACATAGGCTGTAGATTGTTGTAGAATTTCTTTTCTATTTAAAATTTGATGGACTGCAGACTTTAAAGAAAATGGTATTAAAATTGGTTCAGAAAGTGACTATAGTACAAAAAAAGATAACAGCCAAAGACATATATGTTAAAAATAAGTTTTTCATTTTAAGTTTTATACACATATATATATATATATATATATATATATATATATACATGCACATATACTTACATACATACATACATAGATACACAAATATTGTCAGATGTATGACATTTGTTACCAATATTTAAATATATATTAAATATTCTTATTGAAGCAATATATGGGAGGTGACTCATTGATCCCCTGAGTAGTGTGCAACTGACAATACAAAAGGTTAAATCCAACAATCATTAATTGTAATAGAAAATGTAAGCACTTATGATCCATGCCGGCTCCCCTTAATGTCATGCATTTCTGAATTAATGGGAGATCAGCTTATGGCAAAGCTTTCTGCTTCCACAAACCAAACATATTGTACTAAATACAGAACAGTCATTACAATAAATATTGTAACAGCTACAGGCAAATGCACTGTTACCAATAAAGCAGCCACTGCATGAAAAAAAACACAGTCTGCCAACAGCAGATAGAAAATACATAAGCTCTGCTATTTTACAATTTAGTAGAATAAATACCTGGTAGCATGTCCTTTGGTTAGAAAGGATGTGATCTGATTTAAATGTAAAGATATTGCAATATTCCCAGTTGAGAGATGTCTTCTGCAGATCAGGAGATTGAAGAATGGATTATATTATCCTTGTAAGAAGAAAGGTGTTCCATATGGTTTTCATGGATAGCAGGAATGAGGTTAAAACACTAGCTTGCAGAGGATGTGCTTGTGAACCGCTCTCTCTGGCTTTGGGAAAAGGCTGCTGGGAAATAGCTGTGATCTCACAGCTTCTTAAGACACTCACAGTAACCATATGAAAAAAGGATACCAGAAACTCATTTAAATGCAGCCTGATCAATAAAACTCCCTGTCTCAGTTTTAATCAAATGCTGACATTCTGCTCATTTTTCTAGAGTTGCATATGTAATGTTGAATAGCTGCCAGTTCCTCCTGCAAGTAGAGGTATCATGCATTTGCTTGCTTTCATTTACAAAGATCTTCCCATTACGTAGGCAGATGTTACCTTTCCTGCCATGGCAAACCGTCCTTTGGGGATTTGCTGCATTTAGTATCAATGGAGCTGGCAGTGTGATATTTTTAAAGTTGATATGTCAGCGGAAAAAAAATTGGAAATAAAAAAAAATGAAATGTTGTATTAAATATTCTTTGAGGGATTGAAAAGAAATTGCTTAGTTTCTATAGCAACAGAAAAGCAATTTTCCCACCAGTGGTGCCCATAAATTCAAGCACAAAACTGCTTAATTAAGTTAATTACTATTTACATTTAGCAACCATAAAATGTGAATTTAAATATATATATATATATATATATATATATATATATATATATACACACATAGACACCTATACACTGTACATACATATAAAATGTGAACCTTCTCTTTTCACAAATTTATTGACCTAAATTATACTGCTGTTCATCGTACCTAAATACATAATTCCATATCTATATAAATATACAGATATACTCTATGACCTTAGCCTGTCTCACTGCATAAACCCGTGCCTCAGCTTGTGTTAACCATATTGTTTCCGTACCCCCAGTGCACATCCTTCAGTTCTGTTTCTGTTTTACAGGATGAATCATAATAAACTTCAATGGCTGCTCAGACCGGGAGGTTATCCCAGGGGTAAAATTAAATAATAGCCTGCTAAAAAAACCCCTTTCTGCCTCATTCTTTCATCGCATTCCCACAAGCTGGGGAACTGTGTTTGAGACCATAGCCAATTATATGGGGTCTCCAACAAATACATTAACATATTAGCTTCACTTATGAGTGTCTTGCTGTAATCTCTGTAAGACAGCAGTTTCATCTTGACCTTAGCCAAGCAGGAGCTAGTATTCTTGCTACTGCATGGCAAAATGATAATTTTCATGTGAACATAGGGAGACATCGATATTTATAGATATTAGACGTGACTTTTTTTAAAAAAACAAAGGCTCTTCCACACAACATTATTATGGGTTTTCTTTATATCACTTTTACGTAAAGCAGTACATTTAAATATATTTTCAATGCAGTAGTCTTCATCTTACGTCATCTTATTATGTCCTGACAACTTACTACTGACCAAGACATGATTTTACAGACTTGGCATGACCTGTGGTTTAGTAAAACATTCTCAGTGATTTGGTATACTCTTTATAGACGTAGCCAATCATTCCATGCAGGATTATGTAACAACCTGCAGATAGAATATATCCAATGAATACACACATTCTATAATTATAAATGTTTGCTTTTAATGAACTATGCTAATTTTTTTTTGTATTTGAATTTAGAAATACCCAATGTTTTTATGTTTTTTCTGCAAGTTATTGGGCAATAATTACAAGTAGCGTTTTGCTATTTCAAAACAATTTTTTTCTGCAATCTGGTCATTCTGCCTCATGTGGTATTTGGGACATCTTTGAAGCTAGCCAATGCAATTTACCCCATCAAACCATATATTTTTGAAAATTAGACACCCCATGGTATTTTAAATGCTGGTATTTTAACCCTTTCCATGAACTAACTCTACCATCAGCCTTTGTCAAATTTTATGGTGGTAATTTTTTTTTTTTTTTTCACAGACATTGTACTTCAGGTGTGAATTTACCGCTCCTGGTAGATGTTACTGTCAAACAACACCCCAATATGTGTTCAGTAACATCTCCTGAGTATAGTGATACCCCCATGCATGTTATTGTTGTTGGGTTTTTTGGAGGTAAAAGGCCACCTTTGTGAGGTGTGCATTTTTGGCATTTGGACATCTGGTCAGTCTGTGCCAATCTTTGAAGCCGGACAATTCAATTTACTCCATCAAATCATACATTTTTTTTAACCTAGGCACCCCATTGGCATTTATATACCAATAAATACCAATATTTTAACTCTTTCCATATAGCAACTCTCACTCACTCTCTCTCTCACTGTCTAACATTACAGAGGCCTTACTGTGTTTTGCTGTATTTTAGGCAATTACTGTTTCATTGTCATATGCTCTTGTTCATCACTTGCATTAAAAACAAGGAAGGAAGACAATGAAGGTAAAGATTGGATTTCCCCCCCAACATTCAGAACATATTATTACACCATAATTCAAACCTACTTGTTGGTACTACTAACAGCCATATCAATGTGTCTAAAATTAACAATCACGTATATTTCCTGGGAGATGCACGATTTGTGGAATACCACTCACTAGCGTCACTGCTTATGTTTAAAGCCTAATTAAAGGTGCTTTTTCACCTACTCTGTTGAACTTAGCACTTTTGTAACTACATTCAGCACTGAAAACATCATTCTTACTATTAAATCCCCAAAACCTCCCCAGGAATAATTCTTTAAAAAGACAGCACAACCATCCTGTCATTTCCAGGTGCACAGTGTGAGTGAGGGAGGATGGATGACGAATGGCGCGGGACCTGATTGGATTGCTGCTTCGCTAGACATGTTAGTATGAGCACTCAAAATGCTGCAGCCCTTCAGCTGAGTTTACTTGTAAGACAATAAAAAAAAATCAGAGGTTTATCATGAGATGACATTAAATATGAAACAAAATTTTAAATCTGATAGCCTAAACAGCCTATACAAATTTATATTAATGTTTATCAAATATTTGTGAATAATGTTAATGGATTCCTGCCCCACAGACGTGTCACAGCTGAAACTTACCTCCGCGGCAGGTACCAAACTTGAGGTACCAAAACCCCCATGGGATTGAAGGGGTTAACTTCCTGCTAATCAGTAGTTTTGGTGCAGAATCTTGTAATACCTTTTTTATTGGACTAACAGTATTTAAAATAATAGACGAGCTTTCGGGAGTCCTCCCTTTATCAAGTCAAAAGCATTTCTGACCAAGCAAGTGAAAAACACAGTTTAAAACTGACCAGTACATGTTCTGATACAGGGTTAAAAGAGGGGTTAAAACAACAAGGTAGAGAATTTGCAGACAAAAAACTAAGAGGGTCTTTTGTTGCTAATTGTTATCAAAAGGAACTGTAGCAAAAGAGAGTGGTTTCGGGGGGGGTTTAATAGGTGTCACACAGCAGTAGAGCAGGATGCAATTGTTTGATGAGTGAGATAAAACACATGGGCACTAATTGTAGGTTTATAGAACCAGTTAAAATTTCATAATCAGCAACATTTACACATGGTGGCAGCGGATGTTATTTGAAAAACTCACTAAAAAGTTTGCTGGATTTTCAGGCAAGCAGTCTATCTCAGGGATGGAAGAGATGGAAAGAAGAATTGATTCTATATACAGACCTCATCATGGCTGACAAACCAGAAGCACATTAAAGGTCCAGTTTGCCATTTTTGGAATCCCAGACATGGTATGTTCAGATAAGGGACCCCAGTTTATTTCAGTGGAGTTTAAAGACTTCAGTAGAGATTAGAACTTTGACCACGTTACTTTGTCACCAGGATACCCTCAAATAAATGGAAAGGTAGAATCGGCAGTAAAGACGGCCAAGAGACTATTGCAAAAGGCTGTGTCTTCCAGAAATGATCCTTACCTAGCACTATTGGGTCATCGAAACACTTCAACACACGGCATGGAGTGTAGTCCTGCTCAAAGACTGATGGGTCGAAGGACCAAATTGTTACTTCCTATGAAAGGGAGTCTATGAGAGGGAGAACTTGAAACGGAGCGTAGCGCAGGGTTGTGATCAAGGCTTTACTAAGCAAAATACCACACAGCAACAGTTAGAGGATAATCCAAAGAGTAGTCAAAAAACAGTTTCCACGTCGGGAGGATGGCAGCAAAGGTTCAATAACGAGGTCACAGTCCAAAATCCAGGGCAAAGGCAAGGTCATAGGTAACATACAGGAAAAACAACTTAATTCTAGCAAGAATTTGTGAAGGGGTTACAGGGTTTTTATAGTGTCACTGATCAAAGACCCTTCCTCTTCACACCTGATTTCCTCCCCTTCACACCTGATCGCCTCCCCTTCGTATGGCAAGGATAGGGGTGAGGTAGGATTCAATGTATCATGATTAGTCAGCTAGAACACACATGGGTATAAAATTAAAGTTGTGCATTTAGATTCATGAAAACACACACAGTTAACTAGCCTTTTATAGTTATTGTAAATTAATTAAAACCACTGGTGGTATATACATTAAATGTAATCATCCTGCATCAACTATGCAAAATGGTGGCCAAAGAACGCATGAAAACCTGGTAAGTTTTTCACATATAGGAGCCTGTGTCTTTTGATAACTGTATCACTCATACCCATTGCATTTTGCTCAGTTATATGCATAATATCAATTTTGTTGTAATATTAAGTAAAAGCAGAGATATTTTGTTCATTCAGTGCCTTATTCTAGATTTTCCTCCTTTACAGTATACTGACTACATATATTATCCAGTCAATTACAAGTGGACATGTCAATGACATATACTGAGTGGTAAAGGAGATATATTGACAAGGCCTCGCAAAAGAAAGCCTGATTAATGATGAACTAATGAAATATTACTATTTGGAGCCACATAGATTACTAATGTTTAAGCCATATAGCAGTTTAGCTTCCCTGAGGTGAATTCTAATGTTTCTGCTCTTGAATGAGCAGCCATTGAATAACTTGTCACTTATTTTTAACCATAACTTCACTGCTCTCAGCAAAATAGTGTATAAGCCTTAGGCAAGATGAGATAACCTAGGCAATATAATTTATTAAAGTAGCAATACCGTCATTTCTGCTATAACACTCGTATAACACTTATCTACAAAATGAATTACGCTACGTAGGATTATACAAAGCACACACTTACACTCACCTCAAACATCTCGCAGTTGAATCATGCCATGTAGGAATACACAAATTGCACACAAGCACACACCTGGAACATCTACCAGCTACCTCAGTCAACACTTGTATTGTCCAACACCCCAAACATGTCTGAGTATCCTGGCGCAAAAACTCAAATCAGTACCTGCAAAAGGAAAGCTTGAAGTATTGAGGAGAGCCTTGAAATAATACAAATTTTTGAAAGAAAAGTGATATCCCCTGAACCACAGGCATAAAAGAATCCACATTGCGGACCATCAGAAACAACATAGTGAAAATAAAGTAAAACCCAGGGAAGTGTTTGAGAAGCCTGAATATCACATCATTTTTGTGAGTGCAATTATTGGCCTTTTAATAGCCTTCAGTTTAATAGTTTCATTACGTCTACACTATTATTGTTGTTTTGTCTTTTTTCTCTATTGGAATATCACAATCGGTTCAAATGAGCGCCCCTAGGTGGTTTTGTTTTCTGATTTCAACATTTTGGAGAGTGTTGTGTAGGGCTGCTGCTGTATATCCCGATAAAGGATGGAAAGTATTATTATTTTGTGGATTTTTATACACTCTTTTCATTCTAACACGAACACTGGTTTTCACCTTTTCACAAAAAGGCAAAAGTAGAAGGAATCGGGAAAAGTCAAAATACTTTTTCACAGCACTGTAGACAGGTATCGGGTTTCAAATCTTTAATGGTCAGATTTTCCCTTTACATTAAAACAAATTATAGCAAGATGCAAGTTACTGGTAGAAAGGTGTTTACGTGTTCTCCTCCATACCACGTACAACATACATTGTATAACTCATATCTGCTTTGCATTCAACATATGGCTTCTGTGAGATATTGATTTATAGCAGCTGTCTCTTTCCAATGTGCCCCATGGGGTATGCATAACTCATGCCAACATATGTGGCTTTTATATAAGTAATTTTTTTTTACCCAATATAAAAATGTCGGGATATGGTGAGTGAAGAAAAGCTTGAATTCACAGAATTTCATTGTTACAAAACATAATGGTTTAGAAAATTGTACAGCCCCAGGGAGGTGTTTTGTAGTGTTTTTATGCACATATCTTGTGAAAATTATATGTATGGGTCCCTGGGTGGAGATTTGATTGAGCAGGGTGGGCCAATGTTCCAACTCCAGTATTGGATGCCCAAGCTGGGTTTGTAGGATCCGGTCCAGGCCTACATCAGACACAGGTGCTGGGCATTAAAACCCACTGAAGCCTGGAAATTAGAGGGATTGTTGAGAAGGTTGAGAAGTTCCCCTGTGCTCCCAGGGCAAGGAGAGGCTTTGAAGACAATGCCTGAGCCAAGTGTGGCATTACTTGCCTGGACTGGTGTGTACTGTCTTGGGGAGCCTGACTTAGTTGGGTCTGGCAGAGAGTAGTTAGGATGGTTGGTCTGGACCAGCAAAGTATAGCCAATAGGGCTCCAATAGGAGCTAGGCTTTATTTTTGTAATTTTGTTTTGGGGATACTTGTGTTTTGTGCAAGAGAAAGCAAATCACAGTTAGCTGCAAATCGGTGTTCCTGAGCTTTATTGCCCTAGAGTACCTTAAAATCCCTAAAAGTGACATTAATGGCCCTAATGCTACAGGGATTGTCACAATATGTATATAAATATTTCTAAATACATCTATTTCCCTTTATACCAGGGCTTGACAAATTTGTTTTAAATCTAGGAGCCAGCTAAAAACTTTGCCCCAGCACCCACACTTTGCCCCAGCACTTTGCCCTGCACCCACACTTTGCCCAGCACTCAGTCTCACACTTTGCCCCAGCACTCAGTCTCACACTTTGCCCCAGCACTCACACTTTGCCCCAGCACTCAATCTCGAGTTATTGATTGTTAACACCAATCACAGTCCTGCCCAGAAAATAACTCTGGGGCGGGGAAAGGAACATATGAATAAGCAACATATGATGCCTGGAGTGCCTTTAAATATACAACTACAAAACAATTTTTTTTCTTGACAGCTTCTTTTGATAGACCACACACTACTTGGTTATGGCAGCTAAGCAGCATGGTAATGGAAATAATCATTTATATCTGGAAACTGTTATGTATCTCATCACCACTGCAACAAATAGAATGGCCCTATAAGTAGAAACATTTTATCGGTTGCTGTTGCAATAAGACTACCGTATTTGCTCGATTATAAGACAAGGTTTTTTCCAGAGCAAATGCTCTGAAAAATACCCCTCGTCCTAGAATCGGGTCGTCTTATAATCAGACCTCAACTAGGTCTGACAATGAGACTAAGATCCAGATCCCCCGCAGCGATGCAGGGGACCTGGATACTCCTGTCTCCCCCCCCCCAACTTACCGGTACTTCTGAGTCCCCGGTGCTTAGTCCAGGCAGCGTGTAGAGCTCTACGCGATTCGCGTACACAACTTCTGCTGCAACCGAGGGGAAGTGGGGTTAGCAGCGGGGGTTGTCTGCGTCCATCGCGCAGACCTTCCCTGGCTGTCAGAGATCAGAGTTCCCGTTATCTCTTACAGCCAGGGAAGGTCTGCGCGATGGACGCAGACAACCCTCGCTGCTAAACGCACCTCCTCCCGGCTGCAGCGGACGTTGTCTACGCCAATCGCGTAAAGCTCTACACGCTGTCCGGACTACGCCCCGGGGACTCAGAAGCTCCGGTAAGTTTGGAGGAGGGAGGGTGAGGGAGTGTTAAATGGGGGGCATAAGGCATTTCTGGAGGCAGAGTGCTCTGTGAAATGCCTTTTAACCCCCTTAATGCCACTCTGCCTCCAGAAATGCCTTTTAACCCTCTATACACCACTCTGCCTCTTGAAATGCCTTATACCTCCCTATATGCCACTCTGCCCCATAATATGCCTTTTAACCCCCTAAATGCCAGAGTGGCATATAGGGGTCTAAGGCAATTCTGGAGGCAGAGTGGCACATAGGGGGGTCAAAAGGCATATCATGGGGCACAGTGGCATTTAGAGGGTTAAAAGGCATATCATGGGGCACAGTGGCATATAGGGGGTATAAGGCATTTCTGGGACAGAGTGGCAAGCCAGGGGGCAGATGTGCATAATTGGGGGGATGGTTGAAAAAAAGAGGAAATAAAAACAAAATATTTTTCTCAATCATAGCTTTTATTAAAAGAAAATTGTTCACATAGTTTACATGGATTAACATTTACTGGTAAAACATTTTTCCTATAGGGTCGTCTTATATTCAGGCTTTCTTTTTTCATAAATTAATATTCAGATTTTAGGGGGTCGTCTTATAATCAGGGTCGTCCTTTAATCGAGCAAATACGGTACTTTCCAAACATTTTATGCATAGTCCCCAATTGTGTTGCAAAATGATTAAAGCAGAGCAATCTGCATGAATACTTTTGGTTTCTATGGTAACTGTAACAATGTAATCACTACACAAAAATTGTACTTTATATCAAAAACAAAAACATTATATCTGTCTGAGGTTGCTTTCATTACAGTTGCTGCAAGTCAAATCATCATGACATAAGGTCAGCTACCAGTCATATATGAGTAGGTTAATTTAGGTAAATGTATAGTTATCATATATTGCTGACATCTGTCAAGACTCCTCTATAACCTGCACTCGAACACCAGTGGAGCATACAGGAAATTATCAGTAACTATATAAATGTACACTAGATTTGTAAGCTCAGGAGTAGCATGACTGTTGATCATTGCATCACATAATAACAATAGGATAATATGTTGGTAAACACCAATAGCTGATTAATACGACAAGTACAAGATTTATAGGACTTTACATTTAAAGTTTAATATCTTCCAAATATTTAATCACCACTGATTTACCCTGATATTAGCCATATTCATTATCTAATTACAGAATGTGTCCTGCTCCTGTGTAAGGACTGTATGGAGGAGAGTTTGGCTCTGTAATTCCATGATAGCTTTCCGAGAACGTGAGCATGACCTGCAAGAATGGAGCAGTCTAGTTACCCTGAAAAAATGGCAGTTGGGTGCATTAGCCATTCACAAGGAGAAGATAAATGGTGGTTTAAACCACAGCAGTATGGTGATGAGTGGTCTGGTGTATGGTAGAGAAATGTACAGGTAAGATCATAACCTGTTACTATGTGCAGAAGCAGAATGGTGTTGTGGGGTGCACATTAAATTAGCTGTGCTGTAAGTATGGAGGTAGAGAGCATCAGGGAGAAAAAAAAGAAAGGGAGTGAGAAAGAGAGGGAGAGGAAGTGAAATATGGGCACTTCATTGAAATATGACAATATGCTAGTTCTTGAATAATTGTAAGGTCAAATGCTATTCCCAAATCTTCTAATTGAATAGATCCGTTCATTAGAAAAATAATAAAATATTAAGGGAAGAATGATGCCAATGTTAACAGTCCGACGAATCAAATGTGAGTGGATGACTTCTGGATACATGTGGCTGTATAACATGCTTCTACATCAACTGCCTTTGCTAGACCTGTAAGTGCAGGATGTGGCTGCAGACATACACAAAAGTATTACATTGGCTGCCGCAGAGGTCTTCACAGTGTTTTGGTGGTGTTATGGGGCATATTTGCCCTGTGCGCCCTCATGGCCAGTCCAGGATTAAATATTAATATTAATGTCATACCTCTGGAGCAAATTGATTGCCATATCAAAATGACCTGTGATGATTCATAGGTCTCAATAATAAGTCATGTTCTACTTAAAGCACTTCATGTTGAATACTGACTTTTGGTTTGAAAGGTAACACTTATCTACTTTTGCAAATTTAGAAACTGTGGATGAGTCTATAGATGTAAGTAATTGCCCATGCAGACGTAAATTACTGCATTCTCTGTAGCTGTTCAGCCACACATCTAAAATGTGAACAATCATTGGTATTGATGATGTTGAAAGCTGTAATTATTTAAAGCAGAAGGAAAAGCGTAGGGACACATTATCACCCAGAGCACTTGGATGTGTCTTAAGTAAATCATGACACCCACCTTTAGGATCTCATCTTTTCAGTGAATAAGCTAATCAAAATATATTTAGAAATAAGTAAATAGCCTTACAATATGAACTGTTCTTTGTATTTGACAATTGTATGTGCCCAATTTTGAATATCAAATGCCACAATATGGAGATAGTAGGAGTAACCCTTATATCAGCTAATGCTTTTTGTTCTAGCTCTAGAATGCATTTCATCAGTCATAAAATTACTATATAAAGGAAAAACAAAGATAAGTTTCAAAGCAGGTGGCCAAAAACAAATACACTGAAACATGAGCATGTTATATCAGGGCTCAATTTACATACAAGCGCCACTAGGCACAGAGACAACTGGCAAACTCCCCCAGTGCTGTAAACAACAATAAAGGGGCTTTGTATGCATCATATAGGCAGATGGAAGGAATGAAGTAGATTCATGAAAGTTGAAGACTTTGCAAAAAGTAGATAAGCATTTAAATGGGTAATTTAAGCCACTACTGAGCCAATTTTCCCATACCTTTCTCAGATCTTGGCACATGCGTAGCCTAAATTTATGGAAAATCTGCCTCTTTGTTTAATGCACAGCAGGTCTCTAAATGACTGTGATGTTCTATGCATCATAAAAAAAGGTGATAAAGCCTTTTTAGATATATAAGTGAAAGGAGAAAACATAAACCAGTAATAATTAAAACTAAAGACAAATTAAGGGAGTTATATAAACGAGCATAAAGGTCTAGCCAACTTAAATACTTCTGTTGCGTTTTTACAGAAGAAGGTGAGTGACCCCAGTTAGCAAAGAGAAATTGGGTGACATGTATTACAGAGGAAGAAGTTGTACTGGAACTCTCCAAAGCAAAAAACAGTTTTGGAGTCTCCTGGCAAAACCAGTAGCAGACGTATTTAATCAGTCACTATTGGCAGGAGTAGTTCAAGAAGACTGGAGGTTGGCAATTGTAGTCCCACTTTGCAAAAAAAAGGTTGCGGGAAAGTAACAGCCAACTGCAGACCAGTAAGTCTTATATCAGTAGTTGGCAAATAAATAGAAGTCATGCAAAAGGATGGGATATTTAAATACCTGGCTGTAAGTGGTTTGCATGATAAGAAACTGCATGGGTTTACTGCAGGTAGAGCTTTTCAAACTAACTTAATTCTTCCTTTTGACTGGGTAACTAAAAATAATAGACTGACTGGGTAACTAGAAAAATAGACCAGGGAAAAACTGATTGAACCAATTCTATATTTAAAATAGCTGATCTACAGTGACATGCATTTTAATGCATGTTAGGGGTCTACCTTTTTTGGACTTGCACACGTTTTCAATTTCAATAATTTCATAAAATGAGATTGTTTTACAATCACTCTTCTGCCTAGAATTATTATTATCATCTTTATTCTTTATTCCCTGACTTCAGCTAGTTACTTTCTAAGTTCAGGAGGCCACATACACCCAAAGGCTCAACCTGAGGAGGACGTGGCTGTGAAGATCAGTACCTATAGTTAGTTTAGCTCTACTTTGAATATCTACCAGATAGCCACACAAACCCAAAGGGTTTTAAGATTATATATAGTGCCTTCCTCTAATATTGGCATCCTTGGTAAATATGAGCAAAGACACCTGTGGAAAAATTGTCTCATCTTTTCTTTAAAAAATATACAAAAATATTCTCCTCTCATTTATATCAAATAATTGCAAACACAACACAGGCTTATCAAAAAAATAGTTAAATATATGTGTGGCAAAATTTTTGGCACCCTTATGAATTCGTATGAGAAAAATATAATAAGTATATTCCCAGTGGTATTTTTTTTTTAGTGACTAGGAACAGTCAGTTGTTCAATAGTTAGGCCAAATTCCGTTAATCATGCATCACAATGTATAAGACCAATGAATATAGATGAAGGTTGTTGAGCTTTACAAAATGGGAAGTGGCAATAAGAAAATAGCCATTTCCCTCATCAGAGCTGGTAAGGGTTTCAAGAAGAAAGCCAAAAACAAACTCTACCATCTTCATCCAGAAACGACTGGGCCCTTAAGCAGGATCAGTTCTATGGTTAGATGTAACCAAAATAGAGGTGGGTTTGGCGCACACAGAGAGGTGGCTATATAAGAAAAGTACCTCATGCCCAAGGATAAATATGGTAGTGGCTCTTTAATGTTTTGGGGCTGTTTTTCTGCCAAAGGACCCGGACAATTTGTTAGGATACATGGCATCGTCATCAACAAATATTAAATAAAAACATGTAGGGCTGCAACAATTAATCAATAAAATCGATAATGAAAATCATTGTCAATGATTTTCATTATCGATTAGTTGAATCGATTTTATCGAATATAAGATTAAGGTGATTCAAAAATAGATATTTTTTATTAGCTTTGCATACCTCCTTGAACCCATTAGTATCAGTACTTTAATACAGTATATATACAGTATACACTGGCCACTTTATTAGGTACACCTGTTCAATTGCTTGTTAACACAAATAGCTAATCAGCCAATCACATGGCAGAAACTCAATGCATTTAGGCATGTAGACGTGGTCAAGACAACTTGCTGAAGTTCAAAGTGAGCATTAAAATGGAGAAGAAAGGGGATTTAAGTGACTTTAAACGTGGCATGGTTGTTGGTGCCAGACGAGCTGGTCTAAGTATTTCAGAAACTGCCGGTCTACTGGGATTTTTACGCACAACCATCTCTAGTGTTTACAGAGAATGGTCCGAAAAAGAGAAAATATCCAGTGAACGGCAGTTGTGTGGATGAAAATGCCTTGCTGATGTCAGAGGTCAGAGGAGAATGGGCAGACTGGTTCGAGATGACAGAAAGGCAACAGTAGCTCAAATAACCACTTGTTACAACCAAGGTATGCAGAATACCATCTCTGAACGCACAACATGTTGCACCTCGAACCAGATGGGCTACAGCAGCAGAAGACCACACTGGGTGCCACTCCTCTCAGCTAAGAACAGGAAACTGAGGCTACAATTCGCACAGGCTCACCAAAATTGAACAATGGAAGGCTGGAAGAACGTTGCCTGGTCTGATAAGTCTCGATTCCAGCTGCGATATTCAGACTGCAGGGTCAGACTTTCAAACAACATGAAAGGATGGATCCATCCTGCCTTGTATCAACCATTCATGCTGGTGTTGATTGTGTAATGGTGTGGGGGACATTTTCTTGGCCAGCCTACCTGAGTATTGTTGCTAACCATGTCCATCCTTTTATGACCACAGTGTACCCATCTTCTGATGGCTAATTCCAGCAGGATAATGCACCATGTCACAAAGCTCACATCATCTCCAACTGGTTTCTTGAACATGACAATGAGTTCACTGTACTCCAATGGCCTCCACAGTCACCAGATCTCAATCCAATAGAGTACCTTTGGGATGTGGTGGAACGAGAGATTCGCATCATGGATGTGCAGCCGACAAATCTGCAGCAACTGCGTGATGTCCATATGTACCAAAATCTCTGAGGAATGTTTCCAGCACCCTTGTAGAAAGTATTCCATGAAGAATGAAGGCAGTTCTGTAAGCAAAAGGGGGTCCAACCCATTACTAGCAGGGTGTACCTAATAAAGTGGCCAGTGAGATATATATACATAGACACACACACACACTGTGTTGTTAAAATAATCTATCTAGACCCTGTAAAAATTATTCAGCTCCTCGGTAAGAGCAATGTAACCATGAAAATCTAGACAGGGCTCCCCAAACCTGGGGTGCTTTGACGTAGTGACGGGAAAAGCAATATATGACCATATAATGTGAAGGAATCCCCAATATTTATGGCTTAAATGGGTGTGTTCTGAATGGTATTCGCTGGGTTTGTGCTGAATTCTTGCTTTATTTTGGGTACTTTTTGGTTATTATTATTATTATAGCAGCAAGTAGGGAATTTGATTGTGTATGTATGTCTTTTATGCTTTTTAGGTTGTGCGCCCCCCTTTCTGTACATCTTTTTTGCTGTGCATATTTGCAGGTTCTGATCAAACCTTAGGATTGAGCAGCCTCACCTCCCACACAAGTGCCTCATTAATGGTGTCCAGAGAAGGTTTGCATGAGAGTCTCCCTAGGATAAACTGCAGCGCAGTCCCGCTGTTTCAGCTCCCTAGTAAGCAATATAGCCATGTAAAATGAGATAGGACTCGCCAAATCTGGGGTACTTTGATTTATTGGTGAGCTAAGCATTTTATGTGATGAAGTAGCCAATATTTATGCCTTAAATAGGTGTTTTTATCACTGGGTTTGTTATTTTATAGATGATGTATGCCATTCTCCAAGCAAGACATTATTCCATTACATTGACAGGTTGAGAATAATTGTACAAAACACACTCCAACCTTACAGCTTTCAACTATAGCTAAACCCTAAAAGCAGTTTCCTAAAACCATTAATTAATGGAACGGTGAAACTTTTATTAGGGAATGTCTTTCCTTCAGTTTAATGATTTCTGATCTGGTTGTAGAAGCACATAATCAATACTTGAAAATAAACAGATTAAGGCAATCACACCAATGAGCTCGGGGACAGCCTGTAGATATATTGCCAAAGGTTAGCTTCATATGTAATAAATTACCTGGGCAGATGAAATAGTAATATTAAAACTCTTAGAATTAAATAAAGTATAGCTGAGCTTTTTTTTACCTTCCTCTGAAACAGCCTATGTTTTTTACGTGAAATGCTGAGGTTTATAGGATTACAACCTCATATGGTTGCCAGTATATGCTGACATCACAAGTATTCTCTTGAGTAGGCAGATAATGCATAAGATCCAATGTTTCTGCCTGATATCGCTGCAATATTGTGAAGAAAAAGTGGGCATTATATATACATATACATATATATATATATATATATATATATATATATATACATATACATATATACCGTATTGGCTCGAATATAGGCCGCACTTTTTTCCCCCACTTTAAGTTTTTAAAGTGGGGGTGCGGCCTATATTCGGGCTCTAGCGCCCGACGCCCGGGACATGCAGTCCCGGGCGCCGGGCAGGCAGCGGGGTTAGGATACAGATCCCCCGCAGCGGTGCAGGGGACCTGCATCCTTCTCCCCGATACGCTCAGACAGCCTCCCCTGCCAGCACTTCCCACGGGGGGGGGGGTGCCGGCACGGGAGGTTATCTAAGCGCTTTACCTCTGCCCACCCCCGACTTACCGGAGCAGACTCCCGGGTGTCTTGCGGGGCCGGCGGGAGACATTTACGCAATACGCGCATGCAACTTCCGGTACCGGTACCGGAAGTTGCATACGCGTATTGCGTAGATGTCCCTCGCCGGCCCCGCAAGACACCGGGAGTCTGCTCCGGTAAGTCGAGGAGGGGGGGGCAGAGGAGGACAGCGGCAGCGGATCGCGGGGAGGGAGGACAGCGGCAGCGTATCGCGGGGAGGGAGGACAGCGGCAGCGTATCGCGGGGAGGGAGGACAGCGGCAGCGTATCGCGGGGAGGGAGGACAGCGGCAGCGGATCGCGGGGAGGGAGGACAGCGGCAGCGGATCGCGGGGAGGGAGGACAGCGGCAGCGGATCGCGGGGAGGGAGGACAGCGGCAGCGGATCGCGGGGAGGGAGGACAGCGGCAGCGTATCTCGGGGAGGGAGGACAGTGGCAGCATATCTCGGGGGGGGGACAGAGTGGCAACATGTTTTTTTTGGTGCTTTTTTAAAGAAAAAAAACTTTTTCTTTAAAAAAGCACCAAACTTTTAGGGTGCGGCCTATATACGGGGGCGGCCTATATCCGAGCCAATACGGTATATATAAATATAAATATATAATCGTATTTGCTCGATTATAAGACAAGGTTTTTTTCAGAGCAAATGCTCTGAAAAATATCCATCGTCTTATATTCGAGGTCGTCTTCTAATCAGATCTCAAATAGAGGTCTGACTACAAGACTAAGATCCAGATCTCGAGCAGCGCTGCAGGAGACCTGGATCCTCCTCTCCGGCAGAGGTCTGTGAGATACGCGCAGACAATCTCTGCTGTTGCCTTCACTTCTGCCAGGGCTTCTATGTTGCTTCACGGGGGACATGTCCAGGAATGCACTGGTAAGTCGGGGGAGGGTAAAAGTGGCATATGGGGGGTATAAGGGCTTTCTGGAGGCAGTGGCATATAGGTGGTTAAAAAGGATATCAGGGAAGCAGAGTGGCCTATAGGGGGTTAAAAAGAATATCAGGGAGGCAGAGTGGAATATAAGGGGTTAAAAGGAATATCTGAGTGGCATATAGGGGGTAAAAGGCATATCTGTAGGCATAGTAGCATACAAGGGGGTATAAGGGATATCTGGGGGCAGATGTGCATAACTGGGGGCAGGTTAGCAAATAAAAGGAAATAAAAACAAAAAAGTTATGTGTATGGTGTGATTAATGTGATCCTGGAACAAAAGGTACAATACCAAAGGCTAAGTTAATTTTATTGATTTTCATGTGGTGAAAATAAGAACTGGTCTCAATACCAGGCAGCAAAGGCAGCCCCTTAATCAGGGGGTACCTTCCTCTGGAGGAGCATTGACAGTTGGGGAGATCATGGGTGTGAAGAACGTCTGATGGCGGTGTTTGATGCCAAGTGCTGAGATATGATGCCATATCCAGGCACTCAGCACTGAAGATGCGCCCACCTTGATGGAGCACTGAAACAGAGTTCTGTAGGAACAAAACCATGTTTTTTTCCCCAAATCTCTGTTTATTAAAAGGTAGTACAATATATACATGTGATAACAGTCTCATATAGAGTATGGGTTGGTTCACATACAGATAAAGTATCCGACAGTACAATCATGTTGTCAACATTAAATCACCAAGTCGTATGTTCCATACAATACATACAGCCTGCAGGCCTTGTTGACCCCTTTCCAAACATAGCACTTATGGCTGTGACCATAAAGCTCTTTTTTTCTGGTCACTCCAAATTACAGTGTGCCAGAAGCTGTGAGGCGTGTGAAGGTGTTGTCGGGCATATTGTAACCAGGCTTTTTTGTGGCACTGCCACAGTAAAAGCTTCTTTCTGGTAACTCGACCACACAGCTCGTTTTTGTTCAAGTATCGCCGTATTGTGCTCCTTGAAACAACCACACTGTCTACAGTGTATATATATATATATATATACATACACACACACAATACATCTCTTTCAAAACAAAGGTTTAGTCAGAACCAAAAAATCTATTCTGTTTTGGTAATTTAATAATCTTGTTTTTCTTCTCTCTTATTCTCTGTGATCTATGTTGCAAGTTCAAAAAACCCACATTATCTGTCTCTTTCTCTCACATCTTATCATATTTTCAACCATTCATTGTTTTTTTCAATGTGTCATTCCAAGTTATATTTCCAGTTCTTTTTTGTTTTGTAAAACTGAATATACCATTCAGGAAGACAAACATTCACTTCAGTGAGTCAAAGGTTTTGTTTTTGTGCACAATGTGTATAAGAAGCAGGTCAAGGAAGAACGAATGTCTATCATCAGACACACTCGTCGCACGCTATCCTGTGTTAGCTTGTGGAATTTATGAATCAGATGGAAGATTACTGCTTTTCATTTCTGATGTGAAAGGTGGAGGTATTATTCAAATTAAAGTTGCTCAGGGTGCCCCTGTTTAGAGGTACTTCCAAGTACTTTGGCGCACTGTTTTTGGTTCTTTCCCCATATATGCTTAATCAAAAAAAAAAAGCAACACATTTTTTTAGCAGGGATCAGACAATTGGTCCTACACGCTGACAAGCTGACCTAACAACAGATCATGATTGTGTCACAACATCAGTCTCTAAAACTGAACTTTTGTCCCTATAATGCTAAAATATATTGAACAGTCTCTTAAATGCAAATGGTGCTATAACTTTCATTAAATCATCAGTGGCAAACAAAGCTCTAGGTGATTTCTGCTAGGACCGCACTCTGTAATGTACCGTAATTGTGCAAGAGCAATCATGGCAGCAGGGCTGAATTCTCAAAAAAAAAAACAAAGAAAGGAGGGATTATTTTGGGTAGTTATTTAGGGTAACGTCTTCTGTATGAATTGTATAGCCTGTCATTGTATAATTAAAGAAAATACCTTCAAACATAATATAACATTTTAATACATGTGATTCATCATTTGTTATTTATATGTTATTGTGTCCCTGTGATTTGGTTAATACTGGGGAGACAACTAAAAAGATGAAAATATGGTTCTTAAAACATAAATCTACTATTAGAACTAAGAAAACGGATCTGCCTGTTACACAACATTTTGTTACATATAATCACACACAAAATGAATTAAGCTTGCATATTATTGATTCCGTTCCTCAAATGTTAAGGGATGGTGATAGTGAGAATTACCTAAGAAACAGGAACTTTGGTGGATCTATGAATTAAATAGCTTAAAACCCAATGGCATGAATAGAGAATTTAATTTAGTTCCATATCTGTGAATACATAACTGAATATCTGGGAATACTTTTTATTTTTTTAATTAGTTTTTTGGAACAATATATTTATTTAATTTATTATGTTACTCTTTTTGTGGGATCTCTGTAATCCATTGTCCCTCCATATGAATAATAGATGCAATATTCAAGGTTGTAAAACATATTAAAAAAAATAAAAAAATGTTGAATATCAAGATATAATTTATTCTTTTGGAGTGTTAATGTGAAAATGTGTTCCTATATGGAATGTGGCTTCTACTGCTACGATAAAACCATATATACAGGGGTGTAACTAGAAACGACATGGCCCTGGTGAGAAAATTGCCCCAGCCCTGTTGAGAAAATTGCCCTGGGCCCACTCCGCTAACAGCTAGCATGTGTCATCATTGCCCCCAAACAACTTGTGCGTTCTTTGCCCCATGTCCCCCCTTCCAACAAACACTTTGGCACATATATGCAGACTCGCTTACACAAATTACACACACTTACTCATACTCACTAACACATACATTTACACACGCACAATTACACATGCATGCTCACACACAGCCAATGACACATCCATGCTCACACACACACACAATAAAAAATCCATGCTCACACAAACACTGTTACACAAACACTGTTACACATCCATGCTCACACACACACAGACACAATTATACATGCATGCTCACACACACACAATTACACATCCACGGTCACACACACTCAATGCCACATGCATGCTTAAACAATTAAACATCCATGCTCACACACACATAATTGCACATCCTTGCACACACACAATTGGACATTCATACTCACACACACAATTAGACATCCATGCGCACACACACAATTAGACATCCATGCACACACACACATAATTACACATCCATGCTCACACAAACAATTAGATATCCATGCTCACACACACATAATTAGACATCCATGCTAACAATACATACATACAAAGAAACATTCACATCCCCGCTTACCTCTCACAGTACCTGCAGCTTTCTGGCTGCTCGCCTCGGTTTCACCGTGGGGTCATGTGACGTCACCCCGATATGCTCCTGTCTCCCTGTGCCCGTTCAAAATATTTTAGAAAGGGCCCTTCCGACCTGAAGCGGTGTGGTCCAGGTTGGAAGAGCCCTTTCGAAATTATTTTGAATCAGTATGAGGAGACGGGAAGAAGGGGTTGCATGGGCCCCTTTAGATACGCCAGTGTGAGTGTGTATATATATTGATTGGCTTTCCTCTATGTGAGATGTGAGAACTAATGAGTTAAAATGTGCATAGCTCGGATTTTGCAAAAGTCCTGTTCTTAATTGTTTTTCAACACTAGTGTACACACTTATTTTAAATATAAAAAAAATATTATAGAATTATAGTATTATAAGTTAAAGGATTTTGGAATTGGCATACTAATTCACAACACTATGACATATGTTTGCTCAAATGAATTATGGATTGATATGTATTCTTAGGTATATGAATTATGAAAAGATAAACTACAAAATATATTTTGGTGTTTGATTCATTTATCTTTATTTATTATTATGGAAAGATAGAGGGAAAGTTCTCTGTGTTTGAAATATATAAATGAGAGTCTGTACTCATCATAATTGTTCAAAGTGGCTCCTTTAACCCCAAATAGGGATGACTAGTAAATAAAGGAAATACTCACTACTGAGAGAATTATGCCTGGCCAGGCTAGCGCCAAATACAGGACGCATTTCGAAAAAACTTCAGCTGTGAAAAAAGCGCCATTGGCACTAGCCTGAATAGCTTTTTATTGGGGTTATTTTGATTATCTACATATTTGTATCGTGGTTATTTGAATATGTATTTAATGTATCATTAAATTGTACTGATGATTTATTATAATTTTTGTTTATAAAATTTGTCTGTAATCATTTTTCTTTTGTATTTATTAATATTGTGATGTGTAAGTTTTTATATATATATATTTATTAAAATATTTATTTTTATATTGATCTAAGCACTAAGTGTTAGAACACTCTTCATAGCGTGCAAATAACCATCTGGGCCATCTAGTTTGCCTATTTGTTCCTGCCCTACAAACTTTAATCCTTAGTCCTTGATTTTATTTAGTATACCCTTATGCCTGTCCCATGTATGTTTAAATTCCCTCACTGTATTAACCTTTAAAGGGCAACAAAGGACCTCCAAGAATTATTATACATAAGACAACACAGTAAATGGCCTTTATTTTCTCTTGATCACTGCTATACTGTTATTCACTTAAAGGTGATCACATCATAAAAATTAAGGTTTCCTGTGTAAAGTCTTAAAGTAGAACCTTCCTTGAACCATATTTATACATGTGAAATGGAAACTTTCAAAAGAATATCTGGAAAGAAAAATGTAATATGCTATGCTCTGTATTGATAAGCTAGAAGTGTTCTTGTTTCCAAAAAAACATGTTTTTGTAAATAGATGATTTGTAAACATCAAACAAATTACATCTATTTGAAAATCAACTTTAAAGAGTGTTAAAAGCAAATATGTAAATCATTTCTTTTTTCTTGGAGATTTAAACCTGCATTTAAAAGAGTTGGTTTAATGTGACTGAATTTGAGCATTCCATGCTGCTATCGCTGATGTTTTGGCAGTAAACAAGTTTACATTCCATTTCATTTACAGAGTTTCATCAGATTATATAGCCCTATTAAAATGTGAGCAATGCAAATTAACAATAACATACAAATTGACAACACACAAATCCAACATGCGTGATGACATTCTGCTGCAGAGGGAGAATTGCTCTAGCTGTCTTACAACATATTAGGATGTTGTTAAAGCTAAGGTGAGCCATTCAATATTACCAAACAAGTTCTGCTTTCTTCAAAGCAGGGAAAGAGATCTGTTTTTTCTTACATTAAAACTACAGTTTTAAGTTTTAATAAGACACTGATGTTGTTTTGCAACAGAGCCCTTTCATTCAACCCCTAGCCTCCCCTTTTTTGTTAATTTTTACAATGCATATGAAGGTTGGCCAGCTCAGCTCCTTAGATAATATGTAATGTCCTTTTTTTTAATGTTTTTTTTTTTTAATAATAATAGGGATAGCCCTAGCATCTACATTTAGCTCTGTAAAAATAAATCTCCAAATGTATATAAAAGATGAGAAAAACTTTACTAAAACACGCTTTAGATGTTAACAGCTACATTAATTCCATTAGTTGCCATTACCCACCACGCCTGCACAATGTCCCTAAGGAAAAACTGTACGAATAGAGGGATACTACCAGGTATAATTTTTTTCAGGTGTCTTCCTTGAAAAGGTAAGAATCACACAGTGACGTAACTACAGGGGTCCCTGTGACAATTCTGAACCGGCACAGGGAGACAGGAACACATCAGTTTCATGGTATGTTATGCACCCTTCAGTGAAACTGAGGCTGACTGCGCAGTCTGCTAGCAGCTAAGCAGAAAGGTGCAGGAAGCATGAGGTAATTGAGTGCGAGTGGGGTGCAGGTGATCGGGAAGGGATATGTATGTCTGTGACTGTATCTATGCATTAGGGTATATGGGTATGTGAGCATGGATGTCTATGTATAAGTATAGGTGAGCATGGCTGTGTAAGTGTGTGTGTGTATGAGAGAGAGCGCATGTATGTATGTGGTGTTAGATGGGGGTGTGTGTGTTAGAATGCGTTTGTTAGTATGAGTAAATGCATGTGTTAGCATGTGTAAATTTGTGTAAGCATGTTTACATATGTGTGCCATAGTGTATGAGGGGGAGGGCAAGGGGCAAAGAAGGTACCACCAGTTTGGGTGGAAACAGTGACTGAAAATTGTGACTGTCTTGGAAAAACACAGGACACATGGCTATGCTATGCTATCCCATTATACCCATAGAGAGCTGGACAATACAGAGAACCAGAAAGGTAGTTTATGAGCTATACGTTCAATACATTTGCTTTCTCAAAGCTGCCTTTCCAGATATGTAACTCCCTGGAGCATGTTTTTTCATTTATGACTTCGTCAATTTTGCTCAATTACAAAAATAACAAGCTTCAAGGTTATTTATTCCAGAGTATTAAAAATACTAATCTATCTCCGTATTATTGTATCTTTTATAAGGCCCAGCGGCATTTCACTCCTTAGTGGATCTAATTAGATTGGTTATCACTTTGGCAACACACATGTTTATCTCATCTGTCATTATATTACTCATTAAGGAAGCACTTAAATAATGCCTTAGTTGTTACCAACATTTTATAAATATATAATAATACTGTATTTGCTCGATTATAAGACGACCCTGATTATAAGACGACCCCCCAAAATCAAAATATTAATTTAGGAAAAAAACAAAAAGCCTGAATATAAGACTACCCTATAGGAAAAAAGTTTTACTAGTAAGTATTAATTCATGTAAACTAATTTTCATATTTAATAAAAGCTATGATTGAGAAAAATATATTTTTTATTTCCTTTTATTTGCCAACCTGCCCCCCCCCAGTTATGCACATCTGCCCCCAGGCTTGCCACTCTGCCCCCAGAAATGCCTTATACCCCCTATCTGCCACTCTGCCCCATGATGTGCCTTTTAACCCCCTATATCCCCCTCTGCCCCACGATGTGCCTTTTAACCCCCTATATGCCCCTCTGCCCCATGATATGCCTTATACCCCTATATGCCACTCTGGCATATAGGGGGTTAAAAGGCATATCATGGGGCTGAGTGGCATATAGGGGGTTAAAATGCATTTCTGGAGATATATATACTGTTAACAGCAATCACACTCCTATCAAGCCAAGGCAGCCAGTACATGCTGGAACCTGGGATGTTAGAAATGTGATTACAGCCTCCCTCTGCCATGCTAACACATCCTTAAATACTCATTCATTCCATTAATCACACATACACACACACGCTCAAACCCCCCACCCCCTTACCCGAACTGCAGATCTCTCACTCGAAGACTTCTGGAGGGGCCCGGCTGTGCGAGCAACTTCTCTGGCCCCGCCCCCAGAGGAAGGAGGGGGGAGGTAGAGTTATGTGAGGACTGTGCTAGCTTCCTGTTTCCTGCTGCTAATAGCAGAGACGCTGCTCGAGATCAAAGCCCGGTAAGCAGCATGGCCCCAGCAGAATGAGGTCTGATTAGAAGACGACCTCGATTATAAGACGAGGGGTATTTTGCTCTGGAAAAAACCTCGTCTTATAATCGAGCAAATACGGTATAATATTTTATATATATATAAAAAAATCCCATTAGGGAAATCCTACATGCCGGTAATATATTTAAGGGAATTATCTTTAAAAAGATCCTTTAACATAAGATAGACTACATTGAAAAGTCGTTTGTATTGGTGTTACAGAGCTTCTTTTCTCTATATACATAACAAAATTTCCTGTTAAAATGGGTCTGTCAAATTTCCTACATAGTAGTTCTAAACACTATAAAAACTATGTAATTGTGTCTCCATCGGAAACATACCTTATATGTACCAGACAGGAGCAGCCATTATAACTTCATGTTAACAGGATTGCGAGATTAGTCCTCCTCATTAAGCTATTGCTCACCTTCTGTTAAGCTAACATTTCTCTTTAGTGCTATAGGTACATTTAATTTAGTTATGTTAATTTACAGGTAATATTCGACTTAAAAATATTGCTGTTTTTACACAACATTGTACATTTTCAGCACTAGAATGAGGTTGGCGAAAAGCTGATCTCAGGGTTTGCATGGGCTCAGGCAAGGAGGGTTTGCGAGCCCAGTTATTCTTTTTGTTAGAAAGGAGCAAGTAGGGGTCCTGCTTTATCACATGCTCATGGTCTCTGCGTTGATAAAGAAGTAAAGCCTTGAGATATGACATGATATCTTAGTGCTCCAATTCATTCTGAGGTATAGGGCCAGAGATGTGAACTCCACTTAACCCGGCCTATGGTCGGCCCTGGGTTGGCATGATTTTGTATATAACAAATATCAAAACTGATAAATGGTAGTGTCTGGTAGTGCAAAGCAGTTATGCAAACACTTAAGATAATATTAAAAGCGTTGAAACCAACCTATCTTTGCATAAGTATGAGGCACAACAAAACAGTTTTCTGGACACAGTTTGATAAGCACAGATTTTCAAAAACAATATTCTTAAGAAAAAATATACTGGTACAACTCTTTCATTTTGACATGTTAGGCTCAAAACATTTTGTATGATCCTTGTCTTGTCCTTCAATAGCCAAATTGTTCTCTGGAGTATAGAGTGCATACACTAAAGAGAACATACTGTATAAAGATTGTAATGACTAGTCTATAACAATAGTTTTCTTGACAATTTATTTCTATATTTTGAATCCCTTATACATTATAGTGCAATATTTTGTTTTTCTCTAAATACATCGATCTGGATTCTTCTTACTGTTTTACATAGTAACTTGTAGTCTGTTAGTCTGTATGTCATTAAGAAATGAGCGAAACGTGATTTGGCTTTGTTTTTACTTGTGGAAAATAGATAAGATTTATAGTGTGTGGATTCTCTTGATTATTTCACATTAGAGTCTCTAACACAACAGGAGCAAGATGAATAGTGACAATAGTGTTCAAGACATTGGAGGGTTCTTCTTGCTATGTGAAAACCAGGGCAGTTTTAGATGAATTGTTCTTAAAGCTAATAGGCACTAGCTATTTAGAATTCTAGCTTTTCTATTTAAATGTGCACGAGGATTTAGTCAGTGTGCAGCACAGATATAAGTCTTAATGTTTACCACGCCTGTAGACAAGTGAGTATAAGCAATTGACACATTAAAGGTATACCATTTAGGGTAACCTCATTCTCCCGAAATGAGACGTCTGAGTGAAGGAGGTCTCAGCCAATCAGGAGATACAGTGGGGCAAAAATGTATTTAGTCAGCCACCAATTGTACAAGTTCTCCCACTTAAAAAAATGAGAGAGGCCTGTAATTTTCACCATAGGTACACTTCAACTATGAGAGACAGAATGGGGGGAAAGAATACAGGAACTCACATTGTCTGATTTTTAAAGAATTTATTTGCAAATTATGGTGGAAAATAAGTATTTGGTCAATAACAAAAGTTCATATCAATACTTTGTTATATACCCTTTGTTGGCAATGACAGAGGTCAGACGTTTTCTGTAAGTCTTCACAAGGTTTTCACACACTGTTGCTGGTATTTTGGACCATTCCTCCATGCAGATCTCCTCTAGAGCAGTGATGTTTTGGGGCTGTCGCTGGGCAACACGGACTTTCAACTCCCTCCAAAGGTTTTCTATGGGGTTGAGATCTGGAGACTGGCTAGGCCACTCCAGGACCTTGAAACGCTTCTTACGAAGCCACTCCTTCGTTGCCCGGGTGGTGTGTTTGGGATCATTGTCATGCTGAAAGACCCAGCCACATTTCATCTTCAATGCCCTTGCTGATGGAAGGAGGTTTTCACTCAAAATCTCACGATACATGGCCCCATTCATTCTTTCCTTTACACGGATCAGTCGTCCTGGTTCCTTTGCAGAAAAACAGCCCCAAAGCATGATGTTTCCACCCCCATGCTTCACCGTAGGTATGGTGTTCTTTGGACGCAACTCAGCATTCTTTCTCCTCCAAACACGACGAGTTGAGTTTCTACCAAAAAGTTCTACCTTGGTTTCATCTGACCATATGGCATTCGCCAATCCTCTTCTGGATCATCCAAATGCTCTCTAGCAAACTTCAGACGGGCCCGGACATGTACTGGCTTAAGCAGGGGGACACGTCTGGCACTGCATGATTTGAGTCCCTGGCGGCGTGGTGTGTTACTGATGGTAGCCTTTGTTACTTTGGTCCCAGCTCTTTGCAGGTCATTCACTAGGTCCCCCCGTGTGGTTCTGGGATTTTTGCTCACCGTTCTTGTGATCATTTTGACACCACGGGGTGAGATCTTGCGTAGAGCCCCAGATCGAGGGAGATTATCAGTGGTCCTGTATGTCCTGCTTGCCTATTGCAGATTCAGTCTTCCCAGCCTGGTGCAGGTCTACAATTTTGTTTCTGGTGTCCTTCGACAGCTCTTTGGTCTTGGCCATAGTGGGGTTTGGAGTGTGACTGTTTGAGGTTGTGGACAGGTGTTATACTGATAACAAGTTCAAACAGGTGCCATTAATACAGGTAACGAGTGGAGGACAGAGGAGACTCTTGAAGAGGATCTTACAGGTCTGTGAGAGCCAGATATCTTGCTTGTTTGTAGGTGACCAAATACTTATTTTACCAAGGAATTTACCAATGAATTCATTAGAAATCCTACAATGTGATTTCCTGTATTCTTTCCCCCCATTCTGTCTCTCATAGTTGAAGTGTACCTATGGTGAAAATTACAGGCCTCTCTCATCTTTTTAAGTGGGAGAACTTGCACAATTGGTGGCTGACTAAATACTTTTTTGCCCCACTGTACTTCTCAACTCTCCTGATTGGCTGGGGTTCTCCTTTACACCAAACTCAGTGTAAGCTGCATCCAGCACCGTTAACCGGAACACTCACCGCAGAAGTTCTTCTCCCAGCAGAGCCGTACCAGAGGCTACCCCTAGAAAAGCTCCCTAGGTTTTCGATGATCCCAACAGTCAGGAGGCTCCAGAGTTGGTAGGTTTATATATAACAGATGGTCCCTGAGTATGACAGGTGAGGACCGAAAAATTCGAAGGATTTCCCAAAATAGAGATAATAGGGCCTGGTACACGATTCTCTAAATAAGTAGGCAAACAAAAAATCCCAAGCGTATAAGCCGAGAGACAATATCGGAGTGGAGGGTCAGACGGGCCAAGGGTCATACACAGGATGGGTAGTCAGACTAAAAATGGGTCAAATACCAGAGCGGGTAGTCAGGTGGTCGGGATCATCCACTGGATGCAGCAAACAACGCCAAATCGTAGGACAAAGTTGGGTCAGGATAGTCCAAAGGTCAGAAACATGAAAAGCAATGAGGTGAAAACCACACCAGGGTACTGAGATTTTTAAATCCGGCGTCAGCAGCATACACGTGTGACGTCAGCCCCTCCGCTGAAGTCACACGTGCCCCCTCCTTGCTGGATCACGAGAGCGCCCCTGCTGCTACTATAAACAACGCTTTCTCCTTACCCCGATGTGAGGTAAGTGTATCGGGGCACTGGGGACCTCTGGAGCGGGTGACACCAGGTATGTGTGTTTGATGGTGTGTGACTGTGTGTGCATGTGACTGTGTTTGTCTATTTGTGTGACTGTGTGTGTAATGTCTAGAAATAGAGGGGTTAATGCCCTGAATATGCTAATATCTGGCTAATTAGCTAATGGAAGGATTAATTAGCTGAAACTGCTCATGTCTGTAATGATTGTATGTATTTTATAATATCAATATATTATTAAATCTGAAATCAACGTGGTTCCCAAGACTTCCTAATAATAAATATATAATAGTATATGTAAATCATATTTTAGATGTACAGTATATATATACATCATATATAAGTGACAGTATGCATATGTGAATCTGTGTATATGATTACATATATATATGTATATATATATATATAAATTATTTTATGTCTATGTGATGGTGTAAATACCATTATAAGCAGATGCTTTTTCACTATATATTTCAAAAATTCTCCTCCCAGCTGGTGTGGTACAGAAAAAATACAGTAGTGGAATCTAAACCGGGTTGGTGCAGGTCAGATCAGCCCTTTGTGAAGAATTTCAACCAGCCTGGGGAGGCAGGAATGTAGGAGGGTTGTGTAATGCCAAAATAGAAAACTGCAGGTGAGGTAAGGAGTGAGTGAGAGAGAGTAAGAAATGGAGTGAGTGGGTAAGGGAGGGAGGGAGTATGTCGGTATGTAAGAGTGTCTTAGCATGGATGTGTATGTCCAAGAGTGCGTGAGGGCGTGTGTGTGCATGAGTGTGCATGTGTGAGCATGAATGTGTTTGTGAACATGAATGTTTGTGTGTGTGAGAATATAAATGTGTAAGAGGGAGTGTGTTACACACATACTACACAGTGAAACACAGAAAATCTGTTACGATTTGCTTCTTAGCATCTTGTATGGTATTGTATGCAAGCTACTTAAATTTACAGGACTTTAAACACAACACATCTTGATGCATAAGATGAACCATAATGCCAAAAGACTCTACACACGCTGTTTATGTATTTATATATTTTACTATTTTTTACATTTGAATTGTATCCATAAGTGCTTTTTTTCATTGGTGTTTTGTTTACTTTATTACACATATAACTCAATCTTTGAGGCTGAAATTCTGCCCTCCAAAACTAGCCCATGTCAGAACCCTGAAAGGACTACAACTAACAATTTAAAGCTTGCATTACCATTTACACATTTTACACATTTTATTAAGTAGTTACTTCATTACTAAGAGGCGGAGAGGACAGCAATCTCAATTTACGGAGTTTATTGAGCATATCACCAATGCCGACATCATACGTAGAAAGCATAAAAACACCAAGTCGCTGTTGCAAAAACCAATTTGTTATCATTAGTCAAGCTATGGAGACAAACAACACTGATTATGTCTTTAGAAAACCCAGTGAACAATAGCAGTCAGATTTCATTAAAAAAGACATTGCACAGATGCCTAATATACAGAGGTAGTGACTAATCTACACAGGTGATAACACATGAAAATGGTTCAGTGTCATGGAAATAAAGCAACCAAGATATTCAATGTGTTCATGAGTGTATTGAAACATTGTCTTTCTTTGTGATGAAAGCATAACAATTAGTCTATTACTTTATAGCACATCTTTAAGAACCATTATATTTTCCAGATCATTACAAAGATACTATAATCTCCAAAGTTATAAGAATAACATGTAAAACTCCACTTGAGGTCGATCAGGCAAATAGACATGCCTTACGTGGCTCTAATGTGTTCTTTGTGTGCATGTGTTAGTGTATGGTATTAGTGAATGCTGTGTGTGAATCTTACTGTTTGGTGTTAAAAGTATGTACGTACTGTATGTTAGTGTATGGTGTTATCATGAGTGTATGTGTGTTAGTGTATCATGTTACCATGTAGAGTGTGTTAGTTTATGGTACTAGAGTGTCAGAAGTGAGCCTAGTAGTGTGAACCACAGGATTAGAGCCAGTGACCCTTAACATGTGAGATCATTCATCATGTCACCAGGACAGTCTGTGATTGCTGGGATTTGCCCCCCCCCCATGTCCCCTGTCATATAGATCTTGGGTTTCTTACTTTATAAACTAGGGTTTATAAACCCTTTGCTAAAGCATTATTTCCTAACCTGGACGGTTGTACCACAGTATGCATTAACTTGGCTACCACGACCCTTGGTCCAACTCTTGCCATCTACCAGTTTATCATACTTCTGTAGTCCATGTGTAGCCTATAATATTGCAAGTTAATTCTCAAAATCACTTAGAACTAAAAACACATCCTACCTTTATATCTGTGTATCCACCTTGGCTTGTGTATGCAGGGTATTCATCTTCACTCACACATTCAAATGCATATACACACACTGTTACAATTCTATCACAAAATGGTCTTTTCTAGAACACAAAATGAGTGCTTCTTGTACCCCTTTCACTACTGGATATTCTACCAGGTAGACTTATTTTAAAGGTGTCATAAGTGTATATGCACCAACTATTTTGACCAAGCTTCATTCACCTTCTTTCTTTTGATCTCGTGTCTCACCTAATTTAGAATTAAAGTAAGAGAGTGCCATATATTGAGAGATTCCGTAGCTGAATTTGCCAACAGCATTTAGAGCTGTGGTCGAAACCGTGCAATCGACTCACCCTGCCTGTTTCCATCTTTGAACTGTAGGGATTACGATGTCAGCTATTGTGAATTATACCTATTAAATCCCTTTCTTAAGTGTTGTATCCCATCCTCGGTTCACTGCTCATCTTACATAGATTGATGCATCTGGGGATTGTTATGAAGCATCTGGGGATTGTTATGGAGCATCTATACGTAGTTCCACATTTTAGTTTGTAGCCAATTTTGTGAGTGGAACCATTATCTTGCATTTTCCTTATAGTTATCTTTACTTTTTTACACTATATGTGTTTTTTAATTTTGAAGAATTACTTATTTGCACGTAATAACTTTATTTATTTACTGTATGTGATCTTCTCTGTAAAGGAATGCCATTTATTTGAGGTCAGTGAGAACGGATTATTAAAACATTTTTAAAATGGTAAAACGCGGTTCCTTAACCTAACCACAATAATGATACTAATCTTCTGCAAACATTCCCTATATTAGTATCTACCATTTTATGTTACATGACTATTTTAATTAATTGTTGTTCACTAATATGCATTATATCAAACAAATAAATAATGTATGTTTCCAAACAAAATAAGGGATGAGTCTTCCCATGTAGACTGAGACACTATGCAGCTTCTATTTGCTTTAAAGAAAGCAAGTCTATACCCATCAATTGATTTGCCATAATCTGTGGTCATGGTTACCTGATCTTTTTTCAGTGTTCAGCAAAAATCCTACTTTAATTTAAACAAAACCAGTTGATAGGGACAATCTAGTCCCCCAAAAGTGTTTTTATGCATATTGGAGTCTATTTTTACATAGACTCATATGTATCATACAGCATGTAAATTGGTACATGCATTCATTAGTTACTGGGGTTACAAAATGAGACTTCTTATGGATATTCCCTCATTGGTTGCATCTGCAGAAACCAAGTGTAAGCAAGAGTATACTTCCTGCGCATGTTTTGTAATTCAGATAGCTCAAGAAGAATTTGACTGTTCTTAACCATTTAGCTGTATTAAATATTTATTTATAAATATTTATATTCCCATGTATTTTTGTACCCATTTATTAACATTGCCATTAATTATTATTATTAATAACCATTGTGTCTTTACCAAATATAAATATATATATATATATATATATTACACATACACACACAGTCCTGCAAATTCTATGGTTTTACATATATCAATCATCCGTTCCGTAGCAGGTCTAAAAATTAGGGAAATACAACACATGACATATTACACCTTGTCATGATTTATTCAACAAAAATAAAGCCAAAATGGAGAGGCCATGTGCGAAAAACTAGGAACACCTTTACTGCTTCTAAAGGAATTAAAAAGCTAAATAGAAGAGAGATGCTGCTAATCAAATGCCCTTGATTATGAGATCATCAGCAAGTGTGATCACCTCTATAAAAGCTGACGTTTTAGCAGTTTGCTAGTCTAGAGTATTTAGGTGTGTGTAAACACAATGCCAAGGAGGAAAGACATCAACGTTGATTTTAGAGAAGCAATTGTTGCTACCCATCAAGAGAAGGGCTATAAAGCCATTTACAAACAATTTGAAGTCCATCATTCTACAGTGAGAAAGATTATTCAAAAGTGGAGAACATTCAAGACAGTTGCCAATCTTCCCAGGAGTGGACGTCCCAGTTACATCTCAGACTCCACAGGCAATGACAATACGATTAGAAAAAGACTGACTTTTTTGGAAGTGTTGCTAGAAGAAAGCATCTTCCCTCTAAAAAGAACAATGCAGCACAGCTTAGGTTTGCAAAGTTGCATCTGAACAAACCAGAAGACTTCTAGAACAATGTCCTTTGAACAGATGAGACCAAAGTGGAGATGTTTGGTCTTAATGCACAGCCCCAGTTTGGCGAAAACCAAACACAGCATATCCGTACAAACACCTCATACCATCTGGCAAGCACAGTGGCGGAGGGTTGATGATTTGGGCTTGTTTTGCAGCCACAGGACCTGGGAACCACGCAGTCATTGGGCTGACCATGAAATCCTCTGTATACCAAAGTATTCTAGAGTCAAATGTGAGGTCATCTGTCTGACAGCTAAAGCTTGGACGAAATTCAGTCATGCAACAGGACAATGATCCCAAGCACACAAGCAAATCTACAACAGAATGGCTGAAAAACAAAAATAATCCAGGTGTTGCAACGGCACAGTCAAAATACAGACCTCAACCTCAAATGTTGTGTGATGTCATAAAAGGCCCTGTTGGTGTAATGGTCAGGTGTCCCAATACTTTTGTCTATATAGTGTATATATAGTGGCAAAACAGGATTGCACAGAAGATCTGACTTTTGAGAAAATACATTTTATTTATAAAACATACAAAAAAATTACTTGGAAAAGCTGTTTTGCCACTCCAGAGCACCACAGCAAGATAATATTGAGTGATATGACTTCAGATATGTTTTTTTTTTCTACTGCTAAATAAAACTGTTGAGAGCAACTGTAATAGCGCACATTCATGTAGGTCTTTGTTATTATGAATTTTTAAAACAAACTATAAATCCATAGACCCCATGGTCCCATACCTTAATTTCCTTAATTCTTAGTACATTTCCAGTCTTTAAGTGTAATTAAAACATTATTAAAAAGATTAACACAGTAGAACATACTGAAATTGAAAAATAAAAATACATTAGTGTTCCACGAACATCACAATTAAACCAGATTGTGTAAGGATGTACAATTACAATCTACAAACAACTCTTCAAATCTACCACACAGATATTAAGTACAATAGTGCCCCCTGTTAGATGGAAATGGAGGTATATTTATTACCACCAAAAATGTAGTAAGAGAATTCAACATCTATTACAATAGAAAACAATAAATGCCACTGCTCAGTTTATTTATTTATAAGCAATATGATTTCACTTTAAAACACACATGAGGAATCACAGCCTGAAATCAACTGAATGTTAATATAGTGTTTACCTGACTGAACAACTGATGGTCCAGAGAACATCTGACAATTGATTAAGGTGCTTTTCTGATGAATACAGAACCTAGACATGCTGAACAGAAACTGCTTTACTGTCCCCTGTGATAGATTTGTGCGCTTAGTCACATTGGCTCCAAGGAAAGTAGACCAAGGATGCCAAAACGCAACCTGAGCCATCTGACCTTGTATGTATATGAATATTTACAGATCAAAGTGGAATCAGGTTATCTAAACAAAATATAACTATTTATTTTGTACTTTGTCTAAGAACCGCCTTTATGTATATAACATGTAGTAAATGTATATCCTCTCATGTTACTGATTAGTTAGTAGACTAAATCCTAGTTCAAGAAGACATAACTCCAGAATAATGTTCACAGCAGCTAATACCCTACACAAGTAGCCAATAACGTTTATCCCCATATGTAACATCAACAGTGAGGGCTTTCATTGACATTAATAGTGCATTGCCCAACAGGCTTTCTCACAAGAGAAGTAAAGCTTTGTAAAGGGATGGGAAAATGTTATACTGTAATAGCACAGGATGCAGATCTGTTATTAAAACAATGTAGGCTGAACGAGCTTGAATGTAGGTTTAAAGTCAGAAACGTGTTTTGTTCTCTTATTACACAAGGCAATTCTAGCTTGTCCATAAATTGCCTATTAAACGCAATCAACAAAGTATTTAACACATAAAACAATGCTGTCATTTTTATAGTGTTTTTATATCTTTTAGATTTTGTTTTATCGAACCTCTTATCCTGCCAGTTTTTGTTTCTTAATCCCCTACCAAGGCCATTGGCCTAATGGAGGTCAAGAGAGAAAAAATAACTTAAAAGCTATATAATTATATAACATCTGCCATAAAACAGTCAACACCGGATGGTACAAAAACACACGTATCTTTAACTTTACACTTGATGATTTTGTTTATATAATTTGTCATTAAACAAATAGAACAGTTCAATAGCAAAAACTACCTTGTTTGCTGGCAGACATTGCAAACCCAGGCCTTTTCTTTCTTTTGGTAGGTGCTGCAGTTTTTACAGATGTTGAACTTGCAATCTAGACACTGCCTCTTGGAGTTGATGAGGAACGTGAAAGGAGAACAGCAACGGATGCAGCAATGCTCATTAAACTTTTGCTGCTTGGAGAGAATTGAACATTTGTTGCCTTCCTCGTCTAGCTTTTGTCGTAGTTCACTGAAATGAGAAATTACAAGAGTATATCAACAAGAGGCCTGACAAATTCTTGATTCACCTAATCAATGCTTTGATGAAAGCTCATAAGCAGATGCTCTGAAAATATAACTAGAATGAACCTTAAAAGAAGTGAAGTTAAGATGTTGGAAGTCAATAAAAATAACAAAACACAGTTACATTTCTTATCCTGAAAATACTCGAGATTAAGGAAAGAAAAAAGATTGAATCTGCTATTTTCCCAGTTCAAAGATGATAAAAAGCTTACACCATTATTGACCCTCCCCCTTCCTTTTAGCTTCATATTATGGGTATAAAACCAATGGGAATGCCGGATATCAATATAAATGCTTTTTTACTGTGCTTTAAAACCTCATAGTATGTCTTTTTTAGAAATCTGGGGCAAAGGAAATATATTTTGTATTGGTATTTTTATTTTTCTGTCAATGTCTTGTGAGACCCCTGCAGATAAGATGCTCTTTTTTATATAGAAATGAAAAATAACGTCTAAAATAAAAAAAATAACAATGTCATCAGCAAAAAGTAAATAGACGACCCCATGTTTAAAGACTGGTAATGGCATCCAGGAGTAGATCTATGATCGAGGATCAGATTGTCAACAGCTTTCCTACTGCCTGACAAGTAGGAGCGTATATGGTGTTAATGCATATTTATGTATTTCTATGTGTATGTTTGTACACATGTGCAAAACAAGTGCCTAGAGGTCCCTGTGGGTTTTGATTACAATGTCCGACGCTAGAGAAGCAGGCTATGTTGGGGAGATCAAGGATCTCCCTCTAACTGGGTTAAAATTGATCAGGAGAGAGGGAGTCTGTTAATACAGATCCTGCTCCTTTGCAATGCAAGCTGGGAACTGATGCTGTACATCGGGATTTGATGTCATATCCTGGAGCACAACACTGAAGCCGCAATCCCCGCACCGGAAGGAGACAGAAGAGCCTAGAGGAAGAACCAAAAGGAGGAGGTGGAGGAGGAAAAGGAACTGCAGCAGAAAAAGTGAAAGAAGAAAGGTAGGGAGACATTCAGAGAGAAAGAGAGAGTGTGAGAAAATGTAAGTAAGTGTGTGAGAGTGATGGGAGTTATGATGTACCATTGTCAATGTCTTATTCAGTGAATAGTGGTGGGAGTTATGCTGTACCACCATCAGTGCCTGGCTCAGTGTGTAGTGATGGGACTTATGCTCTAATGTAGATCATAACTCCCATCACTATATACTGAGCCAGACATTAACATTATATAAATGTATACAGGGTCAGCAGATTCCATACCGCTGTTACATTCAGTCAGTAAAATTAAAAATCACATAAACACAAAAAGAGAAGTGGGCCCTCTTGTGATCTTACAATCTAGCAGTTAGGGTTAATGGGGTGTTTAGGGTTTAGGGTTTAGAGATATCTGGGGGGTATAAGGCATATCTGGGGAGGACAGAGTGACATATCTGGGGGTATAAGGCATATAGGGTATATAAGGCATATGTAGGGAGGGCAATGTGGCATATCAGGGGAGGACGGAGTGGTGTATGAGGGGGTATAAGACATATCAGGGGGCACAGTAGCATATCTGGGGAAGACGGAGTGGCATATCTGGGGGAAGAGTGGAGTGGCATATGTGGGAGGCAGTGTGGCAAGCCTCGGCTCAAATGTGCATAACTGGGGGGGGGGAGGTTGGGAAATAAAGACAAGAAATGCATTTTATCAAAGTTTTTTTTATTCTGCTGTTTGTTTTTAACATAATTTGTTTATTAAATTATTTTAAATAAATGAAAAATGTACATTCATTTTTTTATCCGATTAATCAATTAATGGAAAAAATAATCGCCCAACTAATAGATTATGAAAATAATTGTTAGTTGCAGCCCTACAGTGGTACAGAATAAATCATATCACTATATATTGAGCCTACAATTACAAGTAGTAAGCTATAAAAGGACACTCCAGCCATCATTTGCAATCTCTGACCCCTTTACATTGTTATGGTGTCTGCTGGATCTCCCATATGAATTTTTAGGGCTGCAACAACTAATCGATAAAATCAATAATAATCGGTAATGAAAATCGTTGTCAACAATTTTCATTATCGATTAGTCGAATCGATTTTTATTGATTATAAAAAGAGGGTTTTTTTCAGAGCAAATGCGACCTCAAACAGAGATCGGATTATAACACTAGAATCCAGATCCCCGCAGCGCTGCAGGGAACCTTAATTCCCCTCTCTGTCAGCCGGTGACTGTCCGTGCGATGCACGATTTGAATATATAAATATCTAAAACCTATACAAGCTGCCAAAACAGCATTTTACTTATATAGGCTAGCTCTATATTGCTTGTAATGTCTATCAAATTTAATTATTTATCATTATTTTGCTAATTTCTGTAAATATGTAAATTTCAATTGTTTAACCATTTTAAGCCACGCCCCCTAGATTATGACATCATGTTGGCACCATTTTACACATTTTAAATAATGTATAAAAGGAAAATGAATCCAGGAGCTCTGTTTCACACCCTGAGGAAGCCTGCTGTTAGGCAAAACGCATTGTGTGCTACTTTATATGTTTACTAGGTTTTATTACCAGCTTGAATAGTTTCTTTAAAATAAGTTATTCTTGCTCTTGGACTTGTTTTTACTCTTTTATATATTTTATCAGGAAAACCATCTACTACCACTTTATCCTTGGTGGGGATCATACCACCTAAGCACAAAGGAGTGAGCAATTACAACATTGCTCACCAAAAAGTGAGTATAACTGACACCATATTATACTTTTAATTGCACCTTTCATATGGAAAGCACTATGTCTGCCTTTTCTTCGTAATTTCGCATTTAGTACCACGTTCCAAAAAGTCATCAAAAAGAACCGTAAGAGTACGACGCAAGACTATCCCTAGGCAGGGGCGTACCTAGAGTATTTGGCACCCGGGGCGGATCCTGTATGTGGCACCCCCCCACACACACACTTTAAAACTACCTGGCCGAAACTGAATATGACCCCCCCACACACCATAAAAAATATAACACTTTTATTTAAAGTAAGTAACACACCAAAATAGGACAAAACAATTAAATAATAATATATATAATTGTTAACAGCAATCACATTCCTATCATGCCCAGGCATACCCAGATTCCAGGAGGCACTCGCAGACTTGGCATGATAGGAGTATGATTGCCCTATCTACCCCTTCTCGCTCCCTTCTGCCCTATCTACCCCTTCTCGCTCCCTTCTGCCCTATCTACCCCTCCTAACTATCTACCCTCTCCCTCTTTGAAGTTCACTTACCTTTCAGGAGTCCTGTGGTGGGGGTGCAAGGCCTCTGTCTCCCAGCTCTGCCACTGTATGGAACAGTATAGAGTGATGGGAGTTATGATGTACTTTAGAGCATAATTATATAATGAAAAATACATTGGAAATAGTACAGCATAACACCCATCACTCTCACACACTTACCAATCCACACGCATACCAAGCCACAAACACATACCAATCCACAAACACATACCAATCCACAAACACATATCAATCCACACACATACACCAATCCACACACATACCAATCCACACACATACCAATCCACACACACATACCAATCCACACACACATACCAATCCACACACACACTAATCCACACACACACTAATCCACACACACACACCAATCCACACACACATACCAATCCACACACACATACCAATCCACACATACCAATCCACACATATACTAATCCACACATATACTAATCCACACATACACCAATCCACACACATACACCAATCCACACACACATACCAATCCACACATACCAATCCACACATATACTAATCCACACATACACCAATCCACACACATACACCAATCCACACACATACACCAATCCACACACATACACCAATCCACACATATACACCAATCCACACACATACCAATCCACACACACATACCAATCCACACACATACACCAATCCACACACATACACCAATCCACACACATACACCAATCCACAAACACATACCAATCCACACACATACACCAATCCACACACATACACCAATCCACAAACACATACCAATCCACACACACATACCAATCCACACACACATACCAATCCACACACATACACCAATCCACACACACACACATACACCAATCCACACACACATACACCAATCCACACACATACCAATCCACACACATACACCAATCCACACACACACACCAATCCACACACACATACCAATCCACACACACATACCAATCCACACACACATACCAATCCACACACACATACACCAATCCACACACATACCAATCCACACACATACACCAATCCACACACATACACCAATCCACACACATACACCAATCCACACATACCAATCCACACACATACCAATCCACACACACATACCAATCCACACATATACTAATCCACACATACACCAATCCACACACATACACCAATCCACACACACATACCAATCCACACACACATACCAATCCACACATACACCAATCCACACATACCAATCCACACATACCAATCCACACATACCAATCCACACATATACTAATCCACACATACACCAATCCACACACATACACCAATCCACACACATACCAATCCACACACATACACCAATCCACACACATACACCAATCCACACACATACACCAATCCACACACACCAATCCACACACACATACCAATCCACACATATACTAATCCACACATACACCAATCCACACACATACACCAATCCACACACACATACCAATCCACACACATACCAATCCACACACATACCAATCCACACACATACACCAATCCACACATACCAATCCACACATACCAATCCACACATATACTAATCCACACATACACCAATCCACACACATACACCAATCCACACACATACACCAATCCACACACACATACCAATCCACACACATACACCAATCCACTCTCACTGTATGCTTTCCTACCTTTCCTCTTTTCTCCTTACAGCCTCTTTTTCCTGCTCTTCGCTCCTCTTCTTCTTCAGTTCTTCTGTCTTCTTCCGGGTCAGAGGGCACGGACAGCGGTGGGCACGGCTTCAGTGTTGTGCGCCGGGATCTGACAACAAACCCCGGCGCACAACAGCTGTTGCCGCGCAGATCGCAAGGGAGCGGTATCGGAGGTCTTTAACAGACCTCCGGCTGCCTTGAGTGATTTTAAGCCGGGTTCAAGGGAGATCCTTGAACCGGCTTAAAATCACTCAAGGGAGCCGGTGGTCTGTTAAAGACCTCCGATACCGCTCCCTTGCGAGCCTGCTCCTCCAGCGGCGGACATTACTGTCCATCTCTGGAGGGGTGCCGGGTGCCGGCAAGTTGGCACCCCCCTGATGAGCGGCACCCGGTGCGGAACGCCCCCCCGCCCCCCGCTAGGTACGCTACTGTCCCTAGGCAAAGATCATATCGCCCAAGCGCATATTTTGGGGCTAATCATTAAGCCCCATAAATTGTGAGTACCATAATTTGGCTTTTTATTTCATGTGCTTGATAAGACATGCTACACCATTGTGCTTTTCTTTATTTTTTATAACTACTATCCGTGTGAAGCACAACCCCCCTGTGACTACTGTTTGACATAGAAGGTAGGGAAACTTTGAGAGAGCAAACGAGAATGAGAGTGTGAGTGAATGTGGACCCACAAACGCTGGATGAAAGTTCTGAGTGTTTTTTCTTTTTTTTTTTTTCCAGTTTGCTGGGGGTTCTGGCCTCATTTTCGGAGCTTCATACAAAAATGAGTTTACCAAAATTATGTTAGTTAGCGATTGGTATGAATCCAAATGCACAAGTCTACTATATATGAGGGTTCTGATCTGCATTCTTCATTGTTACTTTACTATACCGTATCTGAGAATTGCAATTTTACTTTAGTGTTATTTACTTAAATCAGATTTAAAAACCGTAAAGAAGAAAGAATGGCTTGAAATGTTTCCGGCTCTCTTTTATTCATATTGCTCATAAAATAAATGTGCACAAAGCTCAGAGACTATAGCAGCAGTGATTACAGAATAATTCATAGTTCTAATGAGATTCTCTAAAAGGAGGCATGAATCAAACAAGAAATGTTCTCAGCATTTGTCAACAATAATTCCACAGCTCACTGAATGATGATGAAATAAAAAGTGGGTTTATGACCATTACTCTTTGATAACCCTGCCCTAATTTGTACTTTAGACTAATTTTACACATAGTTGAAAAAGCAGTACCAACTGTGTCATCAATTATGCTTTTTAAAAAGAGCTCCTCTCCACCATTGACTGGATACATACACATCACTTCACTGGTGAATTTAGCCTTTCAATATGCTCCTTTGTTCCACATCACATAAAATAAATGGACACAGTATCCATACTTTAGGATGGATAGATAAACATACAAATGGAAGGATGATATGGTAAACATATCAGTAGGGTATACTCCAAAGGGACCACTAGATGTTATTGTCCTGTGGCCCCTTTTCCAGAATGAGGCTCAACTTAAGCACAACACACTAGATCAGAATTGTCTCTGATCGCACGTTTAAACTCTTTGTGCTTGAGATGGAGTCCCCAGATGTGAAGCCCTGAGTCAGTCTTCTTTTTCCAGGCAGAGGGGGAGCCATGCCCACTTCCACACACTAAAGACTGACTGGGGCTAACTTCCCCCTGTGCCCTTCACTAAACCACTCTGGGGAAGCATTGGGTAGGCTACCCTGGGAAATTCCTTGGTATCCCCTTGATATTGTCTCTTCCCCAACTATTTTATAAATAGCAATGTTTAGTATATAAAAGAATGTCAGATAAGGACAGGCAAAAATATTTTTTGCGAGAGACATTTCAATGAATGTCTCCTATGCCCATGGTCTAAGTGAATAAAATATATGAGCTATTACCTATGATATCAGCTCAACCAATATGTTTTTTTAAGGCTTTGTGGCCAGGCAGACACCGATAAATGCTGACTTGTGAACTGTGTCTGAAGCAATATTTTCACTGCACTGTACTCTTTGTGTTTCAGACAGCGAAACAGGCATTGAGGCCAGATGATGTCTCATAATAATATCAGCACTAATTAGGATTCAGCCTTATGCTTTTGGAATGCTAATGCAGCCAGAATGATTGTATCTGGCAAGGATCAGTTCATTACAAAATAACTTGCTTTTCCAAGCACTTGATATCATGAAACTGGACCTCATACAGAAATACCTCACTTTTAATCATCAAGTTACTTTGATTGTATGGACATCTTTTAGGTATATGAGGGTTTTTTTGTTTACTTACCAAAAATGCTACAATATTCCCTAAAGATAAATGTTTTTTAAATGTATTTATGTAAACAACCTATAGCATGCAATATTTGTGGGTTTTTTTTCAAGATTATATGGATTAATTTGCATGTAGTAAGTGCATTGGAGTTCATGAAAAACAGACTACAGCATTCATTTAAAATAAAATGACACTTTAAATGCTAGACTGCTCCTTTAACCCTATCAATGCCAACCATGTATATGGTACATGGTCATAAACCACAAATCTCAAATGTGGCACTTTGGGATATCCTATCTGTTTCTGTAGAGAGGTGGTGGCTTCCAATCAGCTCTTGAGCAAACTGACTGCCATCCTTCCCAGCAAAAGAGAAAGGTTTCCAGTTGAACATGACAGCTTCATCTGGGAAGAAGAAAAGGCTGTAGGTCAGTATTCGACTGATTGGTAGGTTCTCTAAGAATAGAAAGTAACATTAGGCAGTGATGGTCCATGGAGCAGGCAACCTAATATGGCTGCTTTCTACCATAGTAGCCAATGTAAAAAAGTAAATACAATGAAAGCACAGATTGCCAGTTTGCCTATTGGGATGATTTACTGGCTACCATGCTGCAAAAGCTAATCCCTGTCATTGTGACATCTGAGGTGCCCACGACGCCAATATCTCTCCTTGTAAAATAAATGCAATCTTTATGGATGTACAATATATGTTTTTATAAATTCGATAAGGGGTGGGGATTTTTTAAAAAAATATTTAGTAGTGTTATCTGCTATTTGCGTTGACATTTATGGGGAAATAATGTGGGAAAATTACATTTATTTTACCACTATATAATGTGATTGGATGCACAGTTTGCCTTAAACTAGGTATCTAAAAAAAACCCTTAACTATAACTATACAAAACTACAAGAATTGGCCTGGCCTCCCGCTTGGAAAAATGAGCCTTGACTCTCCCGTGCTATGGATATAAAGAATAGCATCCATGAATAAAACACAGCACTTAAAATTCAATACATATCTATAGATAAATTATTAAGTTGCAGTACTTCAAAATATGTTAACTGTATTTTCTTTTTCTTCAAATATGGCTAATCTGTTTTTAGTTTTTTTTCTAATCCAAATTAGTCTGCCACTTTTCTCAGACAAATAAACAGCATATTTCTGTAGTGCTTAAAGAGCAATATGATACTACTGAATTCCACAGTGACACCCCACTTTCTTTGACATGGTAAAATGAATATTATTATTTTGCAATGGCTGGATTTAGGTTACAAATTATTTTTGAAGGTAGGCTCCTTTTGTTCAGGCAGTGCTTTACCTAGAAAAACGCACAGTATGTATTTTTTGGTGTTTCTTTCTTTTGTGACACAAATGAAGCTGAAACCAATTGCTTTTCTATCTCCTTGAGGGGAACGACCTCAACTAGTTCTATATACTGAAGATGTGACTTGATCTTTAAAACTACAAACATCAATTTGTGTTACTTTCAAGAACATCTTTGTACTAGTTCACAGAAACCTTTCTTTAGAACTTTCATAGATTAGTGCAAGTTGGTCAGATACTCACTGATATACGAAAGAAAAGTGACTGATGGAATTTAAACATGTATGGGACCGACATATGGATATCCTAAATCTCCCAAGACCAAGGACTGATGGAGGTGTGAGTGGTTAAATCAGGAAAAATGGACAGACTAGATGACCAAATGGCTCTCAAATGCAGTCAAATAATAGGTAAATATAATTGGGGATTCACAATAGCGATACATCTAGTATGTCAGAATGCCATTTTTCTCCATCAAAGTAGTAACAATAGATAGATATTTGTATAAAATTAATGTTTTCACATTAATCCACCATAACCTATAATACAACTTATGCACCTAAACAGCAAAGACAATATTGTGATCATGGTTCAAAATTACGATCACAAAGCAGGTCTAGAAATAAAACAAAGAATTATGTACCGTAAACATCAGGCTTCAGCTCTAACAAGTAGGAAATTAACCTGTGCTGATTACAAATGTGGATTACTTAAGTGCCTGTTAATATATATTAAGTAGACTGATCCCATGGGCTTGGTAGCAAAGGCTCATAAAAGTTTATTGCCCGTTACTCTCTTTTTGTTATTTTATATTGATCTCCAGAGGTGTGTAACTTCCTGTAGATATATGCATGCCTTGTTTTTTGTTTTTAATTAATCTGTTCTTAAACAACTCTAAATACCTAAACACATAATTTGTAAAACAGATATTATAACAACAGATCATACACAATTAACTCCTTCACACCCATAGAATGCACTATTACGCCATGAAAAAATGGCTTTCATTTTTTTTTCAAAATGCAAACATATCTCCATCATTACCATATCTACCCGAAGGAGTCCCCCTACCTTCTCCGCTGTCCGCTTCCACCTAAATGTCTCCTTGCCCGCAGCCTTGCTTCTTCCCATTTGCCCCATGTCTTCTTTCTTTGTTCGCTTCTCCATGAACCAAGCTTCCTGTTGCACTTCAGCATATGGCCAGCACCTCCAGGCACCAGTTGAACAGCCTCTCCCTGTTCTTCCAAACGAGGGAGAGGGTGTGCCAAGATGCTCCAGTCTTTTGGTCCTGCACACTGTGTGCCACGCAACTGGCTTGGACAGTGGAAAGTGGCTCTGTAAGAGGCCACAGCCCGACGACTGAGACTGAAAGGTGCAGAGGAGAGCAGCATCGAAGAAGAGGAAACTGTGTCTTGTCTTTCACCTTCACTGCCTATGTTTTGCCTCTGGCATGTAAGTAAGTCTACTGTACTATGCAAGTTCAGGGGTAAGCATGCCAGCCGTATGTGAAATGAATTCAGCCTGCAGAGTTAGCTCATTACCAGGGCCGGCCCTTGAGGTGTGCAAGCTGTGCGAGGTGGCCGTCCCATCACCAAGGCCAGGCCCGAGTCGAGGTGGGTGCACGGCAAACGCTCGGTGCCCCCCAGTTTCCTCCACTAGGCTTCTGCCACGGTCGCCGTGCTGGTTCTTCATGATGAGTGCCAGAATATGATGTCATATCCCGGCCACGCACTCCCACTACAGAACTTCAGTAGGGTAAGTGAACTACAAATGGGGGAAGGGGAAGAAATGGTAGATAGTGAGAAGTGAGAAGATAGTGAGAAGGGGGGAGAGGGCAGATAGTGAGAAAAGGGGGATAGGTAGCTAGTGAAAAAGGGGATAGTAAGAATATTAAAATAAATAAAGACTGAGAGAATGAATTAATGTGTTGGGGGGACTTTGGGGGTGTGCAACCTGTGATCTATGCCTGTAATTTAGGGAGTTTTTATCTATACCTTTAATGTTGAGTTTTTATGTGAATTCTAGTTGACCTATACTTGTTGATTAATTTCTGCTATGCTATTTTTCCATACATTATTTATGTATACCTGCAAATACAGGATTTGTATGTCTTATTCAGTTGATCTATGCATGCAAGTGTCATTTACATGTGTGGTTTATTTGATCTATACCTGAACTACAGGGAGAAAAAGTAAGTAAAAAGGACAAAGGTACTCTGGGGATGATAAAGGGGAGAGGACCTCTCAATGTCACGGAGGACTCCATTGACTTTCACAGTCTTCCCCTAATCTGCAGTCAGTGTGGCTAATATTTTTTATTTTAATTATTTTAGTGTGGGAGCGGAGGGAGTGATTGCATGCTAGGGAGCATGGAGGGGGGCCCAAGGAAATGCTTGCCTAAGGTACAATTTCTTCAATATTTAAAAAAGGGATTTTTTTTACAAAGATTTGACTGTTAGCAGTTTATTTTCCTATATTTAATGTATTTATTGTTACCAGTGTTTCCAGTTATATAGTATTGTACATGTTTGCACTTGTACATAAATGATCTTTCATTAAAACCAGTTGTTTGTTACAAGATTTTTTCCTTTCTTTTTTGATGTTTAATAATAAATAATTCATTATATTACATTTATATGCAGACATGCCTGTGTTTTCAAGGCTTATAATGCTGTTGGTTAATCCCCACTTCATATCATCTTTTTGTTTGGGGGGAGGGGGTATGGGCCCCAGTGCATTGCTTTGCTCAGAGGCTACAATGCCATTAATACAGCCAAGCCTCAGGCACTACGCTACTACACTTTTTAGAACCACTCTGTTCCTCCATAAAGCTGTTAGCGCAAATATTTTAAGAAGAAGCAACAGTTTAACCCTTATAGTGCCAGCTACATAGCAGGCACAAAAGGGCAAGAGTGTCAGCTTTGTACTCTGAGGTCCCCTCTCCATGATCTATACACAGATGCAGAAAACACATTTCTGTAGTGTAGTGGAAGCAGATAATCGTCTACTGAGCTGAGCGGTAGCCATTTTTCCTTCTCTCTGTGTAGATTTAACGGTACCTAATGGAGATGGAGACTTCTGCCAAAGAAACCTGTCAAGTGTTTACTGTTAACCGCATAGGTTTTCTCTGTCACGGAACAGACGGTTGCTCCTCAGTCTCCCCCAAAAATGACACATTTTTCAAAAATTCAACTAGCCAGTATGCTGGAAAAAAGTCCGTGATCTCTGCTACCAATAAAAATTGTTTCATATATGTATATTTTCTTAACTGTGCTTTAGTGGACAACTCCAAGAACTCACTGCCAGAATAATGGTGAGAGTGATGGAAACTGTAGTCATCAAAAGGCAGGTACATAAAAGGTGCAAAAATATTTGCATAATTGCCTACTTAGAGCTTGTGTCTAGCAGATTTTTTATGTTTTATAGCGTGAAATGATGCACCGTTTGCTCTAAACTATGTATGTATAAATTGTTTATTGCAGCATTGTATAGTAGGTTGAAAAAAAGACTTCAGTCCTTCAAGTTCAACCTTTCACACATTCCCACTTCTAAAGTTGATCCAAAGGAAGGTAAAAAAAAAACCCTACTCGGGGCAACTACCAATTATGCCACAACAGGGGAAAAATCCTACTTGATTCTATAGTGGAAATCAGATTACTCACTGGATCAAGTTGCTAATACTACTGTCCTTTTAACAGTTGTAGCCCTATGTTATGCTTAACCAGAAAAGCATCCATACCTTTCTTAACAATATCCACAGAGTTAGATAATACAACATCCTTAGGCAGAGAATTCCATATTCTTATTGTTCTTACTATGAAGAACCATTTCCTATGCTGATGCTGAAATCTCCTTTCTTCAAGTCTCAACTAATGACCCCATGTCTTTTATAGAGACCTCTTGGTGAATAGATCACTAGAGAGGTGTTTATAATGACCTTGTATGTATTTGTACAATGTGATCAGATCCCCTCTTAGGCATCTCTTTTCAGGTGAAAACAAGTGCAGTTTTTCTAGTCTTTCTTCATAACTAATTACTCTAATTAACTTTGTAGCACGCCTCTGCACTTTCTCCAGCTCTATAACATCCTTCTTAAAATCTGGTGCCCAAAATTACACTGCATATTCAAGATGAGGCCTCACCATTGCATTATAAAGAGGTAAACTTATATTTTCATCTTATGATGTAATACTCCTCTTTATGCATGCCAATACCTTACTGGCTTTTGCAACCACTGACTGGCACTGCACTATGTTGCTAAGCCTATGGTCTACAATTATACCCAAGTCCTTCTCATTTTCCGCTTTTCCCTATGCAATGCCCTTTAGAGTGTAAGTTGCATGCTTATTTTTTTATGTACCAAAGTGCATTACCTTACACTTATCTATATTGAATCTCATCTGCCACTCATTTGCCCAGTGCCCTAGTTTATCCAAATCATTCTGAAGAGAAGCTACATGCTGGTCAGACTTTATAACCTTACCAAACACAGACAAGCGACTTCCAATATCTATTGCAAGATCATTAATAAATACTGTAAGTATACTGTAAGAGAACTGGAGCCAAGACAGAACCCTGAGGCACCCCACTTACCACAGTTGTCCAGCTTGAGAATTTACCATTAACAAGAACACATTGCACAGTCACTAAGCCAATTTCTAATCCAAATACAGGCATTTTCTCCAAGACCTATTTGTTCTAGCTTATACAATAACCGCTGGTGTGGAAGAGTGTCAAATGCTTTTGCAAAATCTAAATAGACAACATCTACAGCAACACCCTGATCTATACATTTACTCATAACATCATAAAATGCAATTAAATTGGTCTGACATGATCCGTTCTTCACAAAACCGTGGTGACTCCTACTGATGCTATTATTGTTCACAATATATTCATGTATGCCATCTCTTAATAAACTCTTTTAAGATGGGAACCGCATTAGCTTTCCACCAATCCTTTGGTACAATTACTGGAAAGAGTCTTTGAAAATCAGAAACAGTGATCTGGCTATTTCTTGACTAACTTCCCGTAGTATCCTCGGGTGTATCCGATCTGGCCCGGGAGCTTTGTCTACTTCAGTGATGGCGAACCTATGACACGCGTGTCAGTGCTGACACGCATAGCCATTTGGGGTGACACGCGCAGGATTTCCTGCGATTCATCCTCGACTCCTGCACGGCCGCCGAGGATGAAAGAATCTGTGCTGGAGGAACGGGTCCTCCAGCACAGATTCTTTCATCCTCGGCGGCCGTGCAGGAGCCGAGGATGAATCGCAGGAAATCCTGCGCGTGTCACCCCCAAAAAAAGGGGGGGGACGGGACTGCAGTAGCGTACCTAGCGGGGGGCGGGGCGGTGGAGGAGCAGGCTCGCAAGGGAGCGGTATCGGAGGTCTTTAACAGACCACCGGCTCCCTTGAGTGATTTTAAGCCGGTTCAAGGATCTCCCTTGAACCCGACTTAAAATCAATCAAGGGAGCCGGAGGTCTGTTAAAGACCTCCGATACCGCTCCCTTGCGATCCGTGCGGCAACAGCTGTTGTGCGCCGGGGTTTGTTGTCAGATCCCAGCGCACAACACTGAAGCCGCGCCCACCGCTGTCCGTGCCCTCTGAACCCCGTGCCCTCGGAAGAAGAACTGAAGAAGAAGAGGAGCGAAGAGCAGGAAAAGGAGCTGTAAGGAGAAAAGAGGAAAGGTAGGAAAGCATACAGTGAGAGTGGATTGGTGTATGTGTGTGGATTGGTGTATGTGTGTGGATTGGTGTATGTGTGTGGATTGGTATGTGTGTGTGGATTGGTATGTGTGTGTGGATTGGTATGTGTGTGTGGATTGGTGTGTGTGTGGATTGGTGTATGTGTGTGGATTGGTATGTGTGTGGATTGGTATGTGTGTGGATTGGTATGTGTGTGTGGATTGGTATGTGTGTGGATTAGTATATGTGTGTGGATTGGTATGTGTGTGTGGATTGGTGTGTGTGTGTGGATTGGTATGTGTGTGTGGATTGGTGTGTGTGTGGATTGGTGTATGTGGATTGGTGTATGTGTATGGATTGGTATGTGTGTGGATTGGTGTATGTGTGTGGATTGGTGTATGTGTGTGGATTGGTATGCGTGTGGATTGGTATGTGTGTGGATTGGTGTATGTGTGTGGATTGGTGTATGTGTGTGGATTGGTGTATGTGTGTGGATTGGTATGTGTGTGTGGATTGGTATGTGTGTGTGGCTTGGTATGTGTGTGTGGCTTGGTATGTGTGTGGATTGGTGTATGTGTGTGGATTGGTGTATGGGTGTGGATTGGTGTGTGTGTGTGGATTGGTGTATGTGTGTGGATTGTTGTATGTGTGTGGATTGGTATGTGTGTGGATTGGTATGTGTGTGGATTGGTATGTGTGTGGATTGGTATGTGTGTGGATTGGTAAATGCGGATTGGTAAGTGTGTGAGAGTGATGGGTGTTATGCTGTACCATTTCCAATGTATTTTTCATTCTATAATTATGCTCTAAAGTACATCATAACTCCCATCACTCTATACTGTTCCATACAGTGGCAGAGCTGGGAGACAGAGGCCTTGCACCCCCACTGCAGGACTCCTGAAAGGTAAGTAGTTACTAAGCAGGTATGTTAAATAATTTGTTTTTGGTTTATTAAATACAATTATATATTGCAATTATACATTTTTGTAGTTTAAACTATAAATTGCGCAAAATTATGTTTTTTTGTCGAAGTGACACACCACGCGAGTTATGCTCCATTTTTTGCCGATTTTTGACACACCACGCCAAAAAGGTTGCCCATCACTGGTCTACTTTAAGTTTACTTAATTGTTTAAAAACTTTATCTTGAGTCAGCCATTCCCACAATTGATTTAAGGTTTCTGTAGTGCTGAATTGCCAGAAGGTAGTGATCCTCACTAATCAACTAACCATTTCCAGATTCCAAAACACCGTTATTGTCACTCCTAAATTTTGTGGCATTAATGTACATAAAAAATGTTATTGTCCTGAAAAAAGTTTTTTAGAGTAATTACAATTACAATTTTTAGAGTAATTAGAGTAAGTACAAAATTAATATTGTATGTGGTGTACTTTAATGGTGACCTGGGGGCCATATTTTATATAAACTGGTCAGTATCTGTTTTCATTTTTATTATTATTACTAATAATTAATTCATTATTTTGGTCCCATGTTTTCCACAAAAAGTCTAACTTTAAGCTGTAAGATTGAAACAAATATGATATAAGCAATTACTGTTGTTGAAAGATAAATCCATCAAACTTTTCTAATGAAATTATAAACCACTAAAGCAAAACTAGAGTGGTTCAAGATGTCATTAAAATGTTAAATGGATTTTTCTGTCCATAGTAATAGCATTAGTTTTAAAATATTGTCCATTGCTCATGCAGGAAAAGAAATACTACTCTACGGATTGGAATATTTTTTATTTTTTTTTTACAAAGTATGTCATAAGTTGCAAGAGAATACAAAATCAGACTGGCCAAAAGAGCAAATATTAAAAATAGCCATTGTCTTGAAACACATTGGGTATATCTAAGACACCTATACCATCCTCAAGATACAAGAGCACAAAAAGAAAAACAGCAATGCCCCTATAGCAAAGAAATGATGGGTTGAATTTGAGTTAATCTTGGTGTAAATATCTTCTTGTTAAAGGCCAATGTTTTTTATTCAAGGGATTTAAATCAGCCACTTTAAATTCAGTTGCTCACCTTAAAAAAGGTAGTATGAGTGCTGCCACATCTAAAACACAGTGCCACGGGGCACACAGCGCCTCCCGTTCGCTATGAGCCACCTGTTAAGCACCAGGTCCCCACAGTTGCTGAAGCTGCCAAAGACGCAGCCACTGTGGTTATTCTCCTTGCATGGGTATGCTAGAAGAGCAGGGGCCCTACTTCGCTCTTATTTCATTTTACAAAGAAGATCTTGTGGGAAATTATAGCACTGGGTATTTTTGTCGACCATTTTATTATTGAGGTTCTTTTAACAGTATTTGGGGGTCTTGGAGAAAGGGTGTGCCATAGATTGGTATATAGTTTTTTAATGAAATGTAAAAATCTAATTGAAAACATAATAATACACACACATATATATTCATCTAAAAAAAGCGTATTATTGTGTATTACAGATTCACGCTATGTGCTCTTTTTCTCTTCCCCATATGTCCACCGGAGTCTCCATTTCTAGAGACAACAGTTCTCCTGATTTTTTATTGCTATTCATACTAGCAACACTCTTTTGCTACTATTTGTATTAGTCCTGTTTTTAAAAAAAATATATAAATTAAATATTTAACCCATTAATCTAATTTTATTTTTTAACTACTTCTCCTGCCCTATCTCATTTATAAACAATACTGCAAAACATTATTTTTTACTTAACATAAATTTTTAAAGTTAAAGTGATCAGCCTAGAAAAAAATTTGATTTCATTTAATTATTCATTAAAAAAATTCCTCCTCTTTTCTGTCTTATTCTCTGATCTCCCAGAGCGCTGAAAAACCAAAGAGGGCCTATGCTGTTGCAGGGTGGTCTTCCGCTGCAGAGATTTCTGTTAACCCCTGATTCACTTATTATTCCTCAATTGTTAAGATATTGATTGCTGATGGTTCAGACAGCCTTTAAATGTGGTTCGATAAAAGGTGAGTCCTTGGGACATAACAAACAAAAAATATATTTTTCTATTTATATGGATATGTAATTATCACCAAAAAACAATTGAAGTTATGAAAAAAACAGTACATGCTATTGAAAGGTTCCATAAAGCAATCTAGTTATGCCAGAAGGTGTGAAGGCGTGTGAAGTTCCTCCGTAATTGAAATACCGTGACTGAAAAGATGAAGGACTCCTACAAATTAAATTAAACTTATTTTTACCGCTAATTAGCTGTTTTGCAAGGATTTGCAGGGATGTTATTCTCATTATTTCTGGCTTGGAAGTATCTGTTCCTACTAATCCAATTGGTAAACTCTTTTATGCTGTGCTTAGAAGTGAAAAATACAACAATATTTTGTTTAAGGAAAAAAAAACATCCACTACTCTATTTATGCACACCATATACATTCGGCTCTCCCTTTCCGGTGACTACATGACTTTCTCTGAGACCTTCCCAAGCGAGCTATCACAACTAAAAATGGAACAAGTATCTACATTTCGATACATACAAAAACATGCAAAATACTGTTGCCCTGGGGTCCTCGCATGTGTCTGAGTCCAAGGACCATGAAAGAGTAGGACACTAGACAGCTGCTGGACAACAATGTAAGAGCCTCTTTCTGAGCCTACAATGGTAGGTAAGCTGGAGGGGGTCCAAAATTAACATATGTGTGTGCAGGGCCGGCCCAAGACATAATGCCGCCTGGGGCGAAGCTTAAAATGCCGCCCCCCCCTGCAGACGCCAGGGGTCATTATCTACCCTTCTTCTTCCTCCCTTTCTATTATCTACCCTTCCTCTCCCTCCCTATTATCTACCCTATCCCCCCCCTTTGCACTTACCTTTCAGCAGTCCTGCGGCGAGTCTCCCTGCTCTGCCACGGTGCACGCTGCTTCACTGCTGAGCGCCGGAAATTACGTCATTTTCCGGCGCTTAGCATTACAAGCTGGCACTAGAGGGCTCGCAGAGGAGAGAGAGGGGCGCCGAGCGGGTAAGCAAAAACCACTCGCGCCCTCTCTCTCCCCTGCTTAAAAAAAAAAAAAGGTGCTTGGGGGCGGCAAAGTGACGCCTCTTCAAAAGTGCCGCTTGGGGCAATTGCCCCACTCTGCTCCATGGTAGGGCCAGCAGTGGTAGGGCAGTAGGTGGGAGTGAATTTCCACAGAAATTTAATCATCCAAAATCTAAAGGAGTGTTAGAGTCAGAAACTGTCAAAATATAATATGGTTTATTAAAAAGGGCTACATTAATGCTAGAAGTAAAAAAAAGTCATTGTCTCAATAATTGTCACTGACTACAAAAGTAAGATAGTAGCTTTCTTATTTGATGCATTGGAATAATAACCTTTTACAAACACATGGTTAAAGGCATACATTTTTCCAATCTTAACGGCTGTGTCACAAAATATAACTATGAATTTGCACTTAGATGCAATTTACTATTGTTTGAGGTGCAAAGAGCACATTTCGAACAAAATAATATGATAATCACATCCCATTTGCCTTGTAATGAATAATTACACAAGTCTTTAGCAGTAGATGTCATTAGAGTCAGCGTAAAATATGCCTGTTTACCTGGAACTGTAAGTTACTGGCAACTGTATTTTGATTGCCTGCTTTATTATAAAGTGATGTAATTTGGATGGTAAACTACATGCAATATGGCAATGGAGATGACATCATTCCCACAAAGCTAAAGTTGAAAGAAAATAAAGACATCACAGCAAGATGATTCAATTAAGTATAAGCACTAAAAAACTAAGCATACAACCCATTTCAGTGCATCTCAAAGAGAAAGATGTAACTTTGAAGGAAAATGGACAAAATATGTGTTTCAAAGAAACATGTAAATGAGTAATGGGTTATATAACACAACCCCATTTATCTACTGGTTATCAAACCTTATTAATTAAGAAATAAGCACTACCAGTGGCATATACAGTGGATAATTACATGGTTTTATTGAACTACACACCTACATTTAAGACTTTCTTAGGCTCAATTGAATACGAGTTGAATATTCACAAAGATTTTTAATCCGTTCATTAAAAAGTATATAAAAGTGATTCATTCTACCTTTGTTTTCTGCACCCCGTTTATCACGGTTTGTTTCTACAATAATCAAAAGTTATCATGAGACATCATTTAACAATCATATTAGACATTATTGGTTTATACTACATAAAAATGCATATTAATGTACTCTATGAGTAATAAAATAAAAATAATACTAACCTTAAGTAGAAACTGCAGTTCTGCAGCTGCAGCTATCCTCCTTCTCCATGTCCCGACTATTATGGCCACTGACTAACTAGCCAACCAGTGGCTGGAAAGCTTTCCCACTGAAATCAGTGGCATTGTTTTCCATGCACGGTAGTCTCAATAGACCCGACCAGCAGCGTTTGTTCACCCAGCACTGGAGCTGACTGGCGATAAAGCCTTCCCAGAAAATTGGAAACTACATATTAATGTCTATGTATTTAGAGTGCAATGTCATAAAAGTTGGTGTAATAGTCAGGTGTCCCAATACTTTTGTCCATATGTTATAGTGAGAGTATATATATATATATATGTGTGTGTGTGTGTGTGTGTATTTGTGCATGAGCATTAATGTGTAAACATGTCTGAATATGAATCTGTGTTTGTGTATAGCCATGAATTTGTATGTGTTAACACAAGTGTGTAAGTATGTGTAAGAGTGAATGAATGAGTATGTGTAAGCATGAGTGTATATGTGTCAGTGTGAGTAACTTTGTACAAATGTGAGTGTGCATATTTAAATATGTGTTCCAGTGCATATGTGAGCTACTGGTGGTGCAAGGGGTCGGTGGGGCCACTTGGCTTTACTTGTTCCCGGGGGCAGAAGGTGCCTCTCCTGGCTACTTGTGAAAAGTACAGTGTATGTGTCCTGTTCATCCTACTGCAACAGCAACTCAAAAACTTGCAAGTTAACCTCCAAAGTCTCATTTCTAACATTAGTAAAATAAAAAGGCAAAGCTATATTCAACCTTTTTAAATATCATATAATTTTGCAAAATGCTTAACACAACATTCATTAGTTAACTTACAACTTAATTTCAGTTACCACTAAACAATCAACATTTTCTGCTTAAAAACAGGGTTATAGATGATTGTTTCTATACAGTTATTAGCAAATAAATTACTTGCTTTATGAGAGAACAGATGTTACAGTATAAAAAATAGTGGGGTTTCTAATATAATGAAGTAACAGTTTCTAATGAGAACTAATTGCATTATCTCACAAGCTCTTTCCATTCCATAATACAATTAATATAATGAGCTGTCAGTCTCCAGTCATGTCCTCTCCCTTCCCAGCATCCATGTAGACAGGAAAGAACTACAGGGATATAGAGAAAAGAGGGTTTTGGCAAGTGAGAAGGTGAGAACGGGCCATCAGCGATTAAGTAATTGATCATTAGGAAACAATAATGGAACACTTTCAAGATAATGAAAATTATGATCACGCTAGTCTAAACTACATGGCTACCAACTTGCTTTCCTGCAGTGGTTGTAAAGTTAATATGTTTGGTATGGTATAGTCTAATGTCTGATATGGTGAGAGTAACAGTCCCCAAGGGCCACTGGCCAATAAAACCCCATAATTACTGTAGGGTGCTGCAGCGTGCTGTCTCTGGCTGGTTATGCCCACTTCACACGGCATGAATATGATAATGTAACATTCTCCCAAAGGTACTTATCTGATAGCTTTGGATTTTGGATTAACATGATTTGGCAGCCGCTGGCCTTAAAGTGCCAGAGCAATTTAGTCATCCCCAGTCCGGCTCTGATGAATAAAGATACATTTTAAGTGTAAAACAACTATTTCAAGTACACTAAAAAGTATATAATCTGTATTTAGTAAATTAGGATGTAGTATGGTATGGGATTAATAGTGCAACCATGCATGCAATACCTTATTATATAAATCATGGTCACGCTAACCCTGTCCTTAAAGGAAGGTATGTAAATGGGAACCATTTAACTTTAGCTCTATATTCATCTAAGTACAAATATATGTGATTCATTATACACATTATTGATAATATGCTAACTATAGTCCTGTGATACAATGGAATAACCTAGGTTGCACTGGGTTATATTATAACAGAGTAACAGCATAACTACATTTCGCAAGAAAGAGGGAGGAATGTGCATGCCTCAGAGGCAGAGAGAGACACTAAGTGATGGCAGAAAGCTATTACTGAAACATTCTGTTGTTGTGACAACTAAAAGCATTAACAGATTCTAGATGTATGGCATTTAATATGCATGTGTGCAACTCTAACAATCTGCATATGGACCATCAAACTTGCTTTAATTGGACACTTAAAGGAGGAAAATATTTTATTTAACAGGGCAATCTTCTGTTTCAGTTGCTAAATTATATTCTAAAAATACTGAAAACCCTGAAACCCTTTGCAAACCTACTTGCCCCCTATCCTTTGTTGATAAGGGGTACTTTTGAGTTCACTCTCGGCCATGGGGTTGGCAGTTTGTAATATATACGCTCACGTCTAGTGTCTGTATTTGAGCAGATATCCAGTGTTCCAAACTAAAAATGCAGAAGTTTTCTATGAAATAATGATTAGATGGGGTACAATGTGATACAAAGCTTAGTTTAAATGGTGCCAAATATGTTGTAGTTTCTTGTCTATAACATTTCTATACAGTTCTGCCAAAAGTTTGAAGAAAAGAAAAAATGTCGGTGCGCTAAGCTAGTCACAGGCTCAAATAATACAAATGTGTAATACGAGGCCTACCAAACAGGTGTAAGCATGCTGCAAGAAACAGTGTATTGGCTGCACAATGTATACAAGAAACAAAAACTGTCTGCGCTTCTTACCCTAATAAAGTTGGCAACGAATATATAAACATAATATAAATGAGAGGTTTTGGTTATATGAATTGGCCAAAGCATAGCGCACCGACATTTTTTCTTTTCCCTGTTTGCACATATTTGAGGTTGTTGGCTCCTCATCAGTCTGGTTGCAGCTTGCTGTCCAGGGGTTAATAGGGAGGAGGTTTAATTGCACCTCCCCCAACACATTAATAAGGTTTTGGTAGCAGTATAAACTGCTTTGTGTGCCCACTATGTAGGAGGTGAGAGTAGGTTCTCACCCTATTGAGAGTGTGCCTTGACGTGGCGGGTGAGCTTAATTATGCTTTGGCCAATTCATATAACCAAAACCTCTCATTTATATTATGTTTATATATTCGTTGCCAACTTTATTAGGGTAAGAAGCGCAGACAGTTTTTGTTTCTTGTATACAAAAGTTTGAAGAACACAGATGAAACCGATATAAAAATACCACTTCCTTGTTTTTTTTCAGACAATACTTCTAAAGCCTTGATAATCATCCAAAAAGTTTAGGGCAGCAGAAGCAGGCGTAAAGTGAAAAAATAAACACAGCCGCAGGCTGGAAAAGTGTAAGGGTGTAGTTAGTGCCTCATATATCCAACAGGTAGCCACAAGTCCCTCTCACACATGACTAGCCCAGCCCCATAGAAAGCTACTTTCCAAAAACAGGGAGAACTCCAGTAACCCACCCTGGGCAGTTCCTGATTATTAAATCTATCATTTTAAAAGTAGAGGGTTCCTTTTACATTAAAGCAAATGTTGTAGATGAGTCACAAATCAACGAGCAGCTTCTTCAATTAATAAAAAAGTATAGTGAAAGTAAAATGAATCCATGAAGCAGGCAGCCTAATATGGTTGCTTGTGACCATGGTAACAAGTGTAAAAAATGTACACAGATCAGCCATAACATTAAGACCACTGAGAGGTAAAGTGAATAACACTGATAATCTTGTTATCATGGTACCTGTCAGTGGGTGGGATATATTAGGCAGCAAGTGACCTCTTCGTCCTCAAAGTTGTTGTGTTATAAGCAGGAAAAATGGGCAAGCATAAGGATCTGAGCGACTTTGACAAGGGCCAAATTGTGATGGCTAGACGACAAGGTCAAAGTATCTCCAAAACTGCAGCTCTTGTTGAGTGTTCCAGGTCTGCAGTGGAGAGTACATGTAAACAGTGGTCCAAGGAAGGAAAACTGGTGACAGGGTCATGGGCAGCCAAGGCTCACTAATGTACGTGGGGGCGAAGGCTGGCCCGTGTGGTCAAATCTAAGAGACAAGCTATAGTAGCTCAAATTACTGACAACGTTAATGCTGGTTCTGATAGATCGCAGTTTGTTGTGTATGGGGCTGCTAAGCCTCAGACCAGTCAGTATGCCCATGCTGACCCCTGTCAACTGCCGAAAGAGCCTACAATGGGCATGAGAGCATAAGAACAGGATGCATCTATGGAGGCCCCTCCTCGCAACTTACAGGACCTGCTGCTATTGTCTTGGTGCCAGATACCACAGCACACCTTCAGAGGTCTAGTGGAATTCATGCCTTAACGGGCTAGTGTTTTTTTAAAGACAAAAGGGGGATCTACACAATATTAGGCATGTGGTCATAATGTTATGGCTGATCAGTATATGTGACAACATGCTGTCAGCTGATCTACTGTGAAATCAGCTGGCTAGCATGTTGGTAAACAAAAAAAATGTTGGGGAGGATTATCATTCAACTGGTGATGCCGAAAGATTACCAACTTCACTTTAAATACAAAAGGTCTATGTTTAATAATTGTCCAGTCCCCTCTACAATACCTACATTTTTCCTAATGTACAACAGATAGCAGGTTCATGCATAATGAATACAAAATGATATGACATCTAAAGCAAAGTTTTCCTTGTGTATTGCATATGCTATTGCATTCACAACAATATAATATGGATTATGAGATAAAAAGTACATTGTATGTTTTTTCTTAATGTGTTATGTGATACTAATTATACAAGTAAAAAGTCAATAGGAATTACAATGCCTGTGGTAACATGATAGTTGAGAATGAATGGCCATTCTGAACCAACGGACAATGAATGATTTCCCGTCAACAGGTTTTTAATCATGTAACTAAACTATTATTAACACCTTATGAAGAATTACAACCACAAAAAGCACATTAAAATTTATGGCAAATAAAACATGTAGTCATGTTGCTAACAATATATAAGTCTTTCTAATTTCTGCATGAAAATAAACATTATGGTGAATACATTGTTTTTTAATAATACATAAAAACAATAAAATATATTGAGACATTTGCCTTGAGAGGGAAGATACTATTCAAGGTGCTGTTCCACGTACTCTGCTGGATTTACCGTTGTATAACTAAATGCATTGCAGTAATTACTGTTTTGTTATATTTAATAATTGATCCTATGCATTCGCCTAGGTTTTGCTATAAAATCATCATAAGTCAAATTATACATTTTTAGACACAGAACTCATTTGCTGTATTGCCAAATGCAATAACCATAATTATGGAGTATCCTTTTGTCTGCTAAATTCAAGCTTTACATCTTGGTGACCAAGCAAGACAATAATATGATTTCTGGATACAAGTAGATAACAAACATAAAAACTTCAAGAGATATTCTGGTTTATTTAGTAGTTTCATTGGCGCTCCTCTATTTTTATACATTTTTTTACTTTTTAGGTCTCATTGTTTTGAGGGATCTCTCTTGGAACCAGATTTTTCCACTTTGATCCCTACTGCTACTGATCTGCAAGCAGGGCATCAAAAGGTATACCCCTCACAGTCAGTATATTTCCAAAAACTGCTGTCTACATCTGTCTGCTCTTCCTAATGCTACTAGGCGTTAACTGAATTCTCTACTGCCAGTCTTATGTTTCTTACCCATAGCTCTAACACATTAGAAAGGGTTTTCTAATGATCAATTAGCCTTTTATACTTAAACTTGGATTAGCTAACGCAACATGCCATTGGAACACAGGAGTTATGGTTGCTGATAAAGGACCTCTGTACGTCTATGAAAATATTCCATTAAAACTCCAGATCCAATAATCATCTACATAACTAACAATGTTTACCTGTATTTCTGATCCATTTGATATTATTGTAATGAACCAATATGTTTTAATGGACAAGGACATTTCTAAGTGACCCCACACTTTGAATTGTAGTATGGTGCTTCAACTCATCTTATGAACTTCCAAATCCTTCTGCTCTAATGTCTACATAAATCAAGAGCTGCCCCATCCTTTGGAATGCCATACCCCTGTTTATAATACTTTCCACTTGTCTTCAGTCCTTAAAAAAGTGATTGCCTCATCTTTCCTAGTCTCACTCCTGCTGTTAAATTCTTTCTCATCATACTCTTGTAGTCCTCAGTCAGTCTGTACGCATATATACAGTATATTATATGTTTAAATGTTGTTAACATTGAGATACAACTGTGCAGGTGTGAAACCTGCAAACATTTTCAATTTTATTGAGTAATTCCTCCTTGTTGATTGTAAGCTCATTGTAAGACAACTGTCAGGTCCCATTGAGGCTGGTATTGAAGTAAAGTAAAGTAAGTAATCAGTAACATGTTCTTCTACATGTTGTATATTTATGATGTCAGCATCAGAATTGGCAGTCATGCTGGACAGAACAAAGAAGAGATATAATCATAGTATATTTGCGGCACTATGGTTCAACCCTGTCCTGCTTAGTGTTTCACTTCCCAGCCCCTTGGTAGACATACTCAGTGAGGCTCTAGATTGGTATTTTGATATATATTAAAGTTGGTGTATGATATTGTTATAGGATAGATTTTGCAACACATAAGACACACATCACTCTACTAACACTTATCTCTTAGCTGGTCTCCTTGCTGCCTTACTCATTGCTGTACTTCTGTATTTCCTCGCTACCTGCCTGTATATTTTAGGACTCAATTTAGAATCTCATGCCCCCCAACTGTCCCGATTTGGGCAGGACAGTCCCAATTTTGGGTCTCTGTCCTGCTGTCCCGCCTATCCCTATCTTTGTCCCGCTTTGCAGGGGCAGAGGTAGGGTGAGACGAGAGCCGTTCTCACCTCAGGTGCAGCTGCGGGGGAAGCACAGCCGCCCGATCAGCTGCTGCAGTCTGCAGGGCTAGTTGGGAGATCACGATCTCCCTCTAGTCGGCTCAACATTAGGGAGCGCGAGGTCTGTCACTTCAGCAATAGCCGTCACGTAGTGATGAGGGAGCAGTAAAGCGAGGTCTGAAGTGACAGGCCCACACGCCCACCACAGGATGGAAGATGGAGGATGAAGAATGAAGGAAGAAGGATGGTGGAAGAGGTAAGGGATGGGGAGAAAGGGGTGTAATGGCAATGAATATGAATGCACGTTTGTATGTGTTTGTATGTGTGTGTGTATGGACAGGTGTGTGTAAGAGCAGTATAGGTATTTGTAAGCTGTGTGTAAGGGCAGTGTATGTGTATATGTGTGTGTGTAAGGGCAGCGTATGTGTGTATGGACAGGTGTGTAAGGGCAGTGTATGTGTATATGTGTGTGCAAGGACAGTGTATTTGTATATGTGTGTTTATGGGCAGGTGTGTATAAAGGAAGTGTATAAGGGTGCTGGGAGGGAGGCTAACATTAGCCTTTTTTTTTATTAAAAAAACATCTCTCCTGTTGTTGACTACTCTCGCAATGATACTCAGTCAGCATTATGGTGGACACATGGCTGGCTGAGAATCATAGGAATTGTAGTTCACAGCTAGCATCTGCAGCTTTTCTGTTGACTGCTCAGCCAGCATCAAGGAAGCAGTATGTCTGGCTGAGCCTCATGGGAATTAGATGTGTTCTTTATTTTTAATATGCATGACTGTGCTGACAAAAGTGCAGCGTGTTTTAAGTAGCGATACAAGTGCGGCATTGTAAAGTGCAATGTATTGATGAGTTCCGCGAGAGCAATTAAAAAAGTGTCCCTCTTTCCAATTTTTAAATGTTGGAAGGTATGGAATCCTGACTCTCACCTACAAAGCTCTTCATACTGGTTCCTCTACCAACATTGCCCCATTTATCTACAAATACACACATGCCCAGTCCCTCCACTCACCTGATAATCTTTGCATGTCATCTGCTGTATCTTTCACGCTTGTACACAAGACTTCTAGAGGGCTGCCACTATCATATGGAATTCCCCACCCCAGTTTGTCAGACTCTCCACTTGTCTTCAATGGTAGTAATAATAATAATAATAAAGTTATAAGAAAAATGTCAACATCTTTCTTAAAGGTATTTTCAATGCTCCCATTTATGATGGCTGTTGAGAGTGACACAATAAGACCTTGTTATGCTTGTATCTTAACGGTCTGAAAAACTGCAAGTAAATCTGTGGTAATACCTAATCACAGTAATATATTTTGTTATATATATATATATATATATATATATATATATATATATACATATATATATATAAATATATAGTGTAATCATTTAAAAGGTCTCTGCAAACTCATACATCACTCTTGTGCTCAGAGGCTTAATACATATGTTAAAACCTGTACTCTATATACAAAATATCTAATAACTTCATGTCAGGTTACCACATTTATAATTTACAGATGCACACAAGTAAACAAAATATGATCTTAGCATTTACATTTATTCAGTCTTTCACTTGCATTTATTCATGGAGTGCCAGCTATTTTTATAGCACTATTAAAATTTATGGACAGTGAAAATTAACAATATCATTAAAATACAAAACCTCCATAAAACCTAAAAACAAAAACGATGCAGAGCGTGCTAAGCTAACGCATAACAAAAACATACAACCTTTCACTGTCCTGATTGCTCTGATAATACGTTCTTTGCACTGGCAGTTGTTTTAAGGAGTACCAAACAGTTGTCAAGAATGGAAAATGTAAATGTTATTAAGGTTACGTATTTTATTCGTCAATCATATGATAAAGGCCAAGCGCAATGAAAGGCATCAAGGCTGACTAAAGACTTTATTTTCTCATGGACTAATATGGCTATGTCATTTTTTCTTATTACGCACAGGGAGATACGTCACCAATAATCAGTAGCACCATGTGTTTCTGTGTTGCATCTCAGCTGAAAATGTTCATGGCTTTGGCTTATTTATTGCTAAATCGAAATCTCCTGCTTTAAACAAAACTGGAAAATATTCTATAATCACAGGTCTAATTTAGATTTTTTACTAAATCTAAAAGACCTAGAGCTAAAGATATCTAATGGGGGTAAAATGCTATGGGTATACATAAAGCAAGTTAGAATATAGAAGCAGTCATGAGCCAGAGCGCACTTTAATTGGCAAACAGTAGAGCCAAGAATGTTATTCTCTATTGTTCACTCCAGTTAGCGGATTCACAGTTCTCTTTTGTTTATCTTGTTAACTATTTACTTTAATAAAAAAAAAATACAGCCGTTGAAGTAACTGCAAGCTAGCACATCCTGTAAAACTTTGTAAAACTCAATGGATGTTACTTTATGTAAACTCAAAACAATATAGCTTATAAATGCATAGTGTACAAATGTTTTTTGTTATTCTTATATCTAAGTAAGTACTCAAAGGATCAAACAATGCAAGTCTGATAAGTTAGTACTGCACAAGTTCACTTTGTCTGTTATGTGGGTTTTTTTTAAAAAAATGATGGCTCCTCAAGCATGTTTTTTTTTTTTTTGCATTCTTTTTGCAAAAACATAGAATAGAAGTGTTATGTAGATCATTGCTCCTAACAGTGCCAGTTTTCACAGAACAGTTCTGATTTTCTGGCTTTCCTGGGTAGTTCCCCCACTGTTCTGCTTTTGCCATCTGGTGACACTCTGAAGCTGAGTGCCACGAGGCTGTCCGTCCATGCCTACTTCCAGCTTGCAGCTGAGTCGGTCTGCAACAACTATTCGATAAATTCAACAATAATAGATAATGAAAAAAGTTGCCAACGAATTTCATTATCGATTAGTTGAATCAATTTTATCAATTATAAGATGAGGGTTTTTTCAGAGCAAATGCTCTGAAAAATACCCCTCGTTTTATAATCCGGTTCATTCAATGTCACTTACAGCAGTTACTACCAACCAGTCCCTCCCTGCAGTCACACTGACGATTGACCACACCCCTTTTCTGCTTTCCAGTCCCTCCCTGCAGTCACACTGACGATTGGCCACACCCCTTTCCTTATAGCATCCACACTGCTCAGCAATTCATCTAACAGTAAGTATAAAAATAGGGGAGGTGGGGTTAATTTAGGGGCAGTTATGGTTAATGGGCTGTTTAGGGTTAACTTAGGGGCAGTTATGGTTATTGGGGGGCAAACTAAGGAGAATCTAAATCCTGGGGCAGTGAAGATTAATCCCGTATTTATTTATAAAAGTATTGTGTGCTGTGAACGAGTCTGTATCTATGAGGTCACTATGGCATATCTGGGGGGGGTATAAGGCATATCTGGGGGTATATAAGGCATATCTGGGGAGGACAGAGTGGCATATCTGGGGGTATAAGGCATACTGGGGTATAAGACATATCAGGGGGCACAGTGGCATATCAGGGGGTATTAGGCATATCAGGGGGTATAAGGCATATAGGGTATATAAGGCATATGTGGGGAGGGCAGAGTGGCATATCTGGGGGTATGTGGCATATCTGGGAGGCAGTGTGACAAGCCTGGGCTCAAATGTGGCACTCACCCTTCAGCTGAGTGCCACAAGACCCTCCGTCCGTCCCTGCCTATAGGCACACCACCACCTAAAATGGGACAGGGGTGCACATAAATATGTGTGCGTCTGTATTTAGTCCGTTACATAGCACCGCTGTGTGTGAGTGGCTCCATTCCCTCTCCACCATTTGTGGAAAACTCTACAAAAAGTTATAGGAAAATTAGAATCAGTCCTTGATATGCTTTAATTTGTTTTAACATTTAGTGTTCAAACTTATGGTAACATGTTGTTTTGTAAGCTTAATGCTTTCCGAGTCTGCATAGTCAAACATTGATAGCTTCAGTCATACTCCGTTCCTATATTGTACAAGGATTAGAACTTAGCCAAGTCTCTGATTCTCAGTATACTTGTAAGCACCAAGATTGTTCAAGCCAAAATTTGGGCAACTATTAAAGCAACAATGAAGTCATCCTCCTAAAAAGTCTGCAGTTATGGTATGCTATTATATAACGTGCTCTAACTAGAAAATATGTAAGAAATAAAAACATTAAATGCCAGTTTCTGTCTAAAACTGAAAATCTCTATAAAAATCATTGGTAAATGGGTCACCGTGTATTTTCATGACTTAATCTGCACTCTGTTTAAGCACTGCAAAGGATTACAAGTGATTTAAGCATTTACACAGGGGGATAAAACTTTGGAACAAACTGTGTTTATCACTGATTTCATATAAGAAAACAGGAGTCGTGTCTTACGGAACAAGTGTTGATTTAACGTTTGTGGCACACACAAATAAAAAGCTGCATAGGGCAAGTTATAATATTGTCGAGAAAATCAGAAGCTCAGAACGCACAAATATAAAAGCAAATCATATGTAGCAATGTTCAAGGTCACATTTGTAGAGTAGATACCACTATTTCAATAGGGGAACGGTGAAATTTAAGAATAAAAATTTAAGAATAATAAAAAACTGACAATATACTATTTGACAATACCATTAACACATGTTCATACATACTGGGATAGAAAAAAAAAACAAGCCCTGCTTGGCAGCTTGACCTGATTGTTGATTGCATTGATCACTCCAACGGTATACAGAATATTATTAAAGAGTGCACACCCAAGATAAAATAGATAAAATCTATGGGCGATCTTATGGTTGCAATGAGTATTACACTACATTTTGCACTTTCCGTGCGTATGAAGAGGATAGCGATATTGCATTTTTTCAAGTATTTGCTTGATATCCTTATTTATTTTGTGATTTAGTAAACGTACTTTCTTTTTTGCAAGAGATAGTCGGAATGATACAATGGGCTAAATCCAGACCATGTTGCTATAGAAGAGGTTCATGAGTGTAGGCATTGGTGGCAGCAGCAGAAACAGTGATGGTTTGTGATGGACCAGGGGTGACAGTGGTGGTCTGTGCGATGGTGCAGGCGGTGGTGACAGCAACAGTGCAGCACTGGCTGTGGTTCTGGGTCAGTTTACACCTGCATTGTTGATGTTTAACCCTAGTTTATGCATTGATATTACAAACCAGACATTTTATGTAGATCACTGATACAGGCCGATTCATTATCTACCTTACCACTTAGATAGGCAGATTAGAGACAGTAAAGAAATACATGCATGGATGAAATTCTGATGGCTCAAGGGCAGGACTTTAGCAAGGTTTCTTACATGGAATGCTGAACTACTGATTTACAGTATGTGATTAAGTATGACGTTTGGAAGATAAATAATGTGTTTTATTTAAACAATTTCATTTATACACATACCAGTACTTTCTGTTTCTTCGTTACAGACATTGCAAATTTTCAGGTCGCAGGACACTGTGATACACATATATCCAACACTTATTATGAGCTCATAAAAAGAGAGGTACACCAGAGAAGGAAAGATGGATTGACATTCCGAAAATAGGGATACTCAATCAAATCCAATATAATATATGTTTAAAAAAAACAGTTATCATGTAACATCATAATCAGAGTTAATATGGTCTTTAGGTATCGACATAATTGATACATATGAATATATGGTAATAATGACATGGCATTTCTTGGGAGGTATGAAAATATATTTGATAAGTGTAAAGATTCAGTGCTTGTATAACCAGTACGCTCAGCTGCACCCAATTTTTTGCTTGAAATCCATTACAACAAATTAAGTAACAGATCAACTGAAAATTGGTTCCTAATAACTAAGGCAGTTCTTAAAGAAGCATCTATAAAGATGAAAGGTCTCTTCAAATATTCCTCCTGGTGCATATATAAAGCCAGTCAATGTCAGCTCTGCTCACAGCCCTCTTTCTTAATTAGTACTGAAGTTTCTGAAGGCAACTTGTATTTTTAAACCACGCACGTTCTTCTTGAAAAAGGCTTGTCATTTAAAAGGATTAGAGTAGTAACCTTGAAGGAATGTAATTCACCCTGCTTTCTTAGATATCAGCTAAGCTCTCACTAATTAAATTGATCTATCTAATCTCCAAAGTAACAAACCTGCGTTGGAACACATTTTAAAAGTATCAAAATATGCTCATTCAGCAGAATTTTAGGATTACAAAATGACTTGTTGAGTAACCTTATGTTGCTCTATACTACTGTAGTAATTCACAATGACATTCTTTATCATCTGAAAGCTTTAAGTGAATTCACCAATTGCACAGATCTAATTTTATTTTTTCACTTAGTTTTCTTAACCAGAGCCCCAACTGACTTTAGGAAATCTTAGTGTTACCACACTGACAAGTTCTCCATAAAATAACACTCAGGTAGTGCAGGTAAGCCCTCAAGCTGAGCAAAAGGACAGGTACATGTTCATTCAAGATGGCAACTCCACAATTACAAGGCAAGGGCAATAAAATTACCTGCATTATTGTAATGTTAGGATGTTTTAGTTTACTGTTGGGTGTTAGATAAGTTGGACTACCTTGCTGCAGAACACGGACTGATTAAGGTTGGAGTCCAGGCAGTCTAGATGGGCTTAACGATTCTGCTGTCAAACGCTGTGAAATTTTCTAAATAGGGTGTATCCTAGGGGAACATGAAGCAAACATGGTTCTAAGCTTACCATATACATACAACTAAAACAGCCACAGGTTTCTGAATGCAAAAGAGATGCAAAAATATAAGCAAATGTTAAGTGACATTAAAGCAAGCAATTTATCACTAGACGGTAAATGTCATCCTATTCAAATTAGCAACTACTGATCTATAACACTCAATATGGTAAGCACATGAAGAATTATTGGAGTTCAACAATTGTGATGCTCTGCTGGCTTTCTTGCCTAGCACGGAACATTCACTGTCAACTACAACAATGCGGCACAAAGGAGATAGCAACACTAAATATTAGGGCTGCAACTAACGATTATTTTAATAATCGATTAGTTGGCCGATTATTTTTTCGATTAATCGATTAATCGGATAAAAAAAACAATATGCAAATTTTTCGTTTATTTAAATAATTTAATGAACTGGATGTTAAAAAACAACTTAAAATTTACATTAACATTCGTATTTTGTTATGTTGTCAAAATACAACAACCCAAACACAATATTTATGAAACAAAATAATCCCAAACATTCTGAAAATAGGTGGACTATTACTGTTCAAGAAACTTTGCATTAGAATGCAAAAATGTCAACATGTCCACATGCTCAGGGCTGAGGCAGGCTCTCTTTTTGCAAGCAATGTTGCCTGCAGCAGAGAAGAGGCGCTCTGATGGAGTGGAGGTGCCTGGGATGCACAAGTAGGATTTTGCCAGTTTTGCCAAGGTAGGATATTTATGTTGGTTGGTGTTCCACCAATTCAAAGGGTTTCTCTCCTTGGCAAGGGGCCTCTCTGCAAAATAAGACTGGACCTCATTTTGTACTTGAGTATGAATATCCTCCTCCTCAAGTTTCCCCTCTCTAGTCTCCTCTTCACTGCTGCCCCCAGACTCAAGGAGTGAGTCAAGTAGAGAAGCAGCAGATGTTGAGGGCACGTCAACTGTCGCTACAGGCGAAGAGGTTGTTTCCTGCTGCAACATCACCCTTTTTACAGTCAGCGCCTCTGTCTGCACTTTTGCCTGTACACTTATAATTTGCTCTGGTGTTAAAAACTTCAGTCTCCTAAATCGTGGATCCAGGGCAGAGGAAACAACAACAATGTTTGGGATGTTTTCAAAAAGGATCCCCTTCCATCTGCTTTGAAGCTGGTCTTTTACTGTGGCTTGGAAGCTCTTCAGGGGAGATGATTCAAAACAGGCAACCTCATTGGACCTTAACAGCCCCTTCACAAGTGCAGCCATGGAAGATACAGTTACATATTCTTGGCCACTCATGAATACAGTGGCGCATTCAAAAGGCTTAAGTGCGGTTGAAAGTTCTTCAAGAAGATTCCACTGTTCTGGCTTTAACTCCAAATAATGTTTGCCCCTTTGAGTAACAGATGGGTCAGACAGAGTGGCAGTTACGGGCCACCTTTGTTCAATAAGTCTGTCGACCATATAGTAAGTGCTATTCCATCTAGTACTTACATCCTGAAGAAGTTTGTGCTCTGGCGTACCCATCTGCTTCTGTTTTTCCTTTAACTTAGTGCTGGCTAGCTCACTTTTTTTAAAATACTCAACAAGTCCTCTTGCAGCACCAACAGCTCTTTGAATTCCAGAGTGCTTTAACGAAGCATTGATCACCAGCTGTAATGTGTGGCCAGTGCAGCGAATACTGGCCCACCCATGCTTGTCCTCTAGGATTTTTACAGCAGCCACAATATTTGCACCACTGTCATGTACAATGGCAATTATTTTTTTATCTGGAATCTCAAACTTTGCGGCGACCTCCTCTATCCATTCTGCGATGTTTGCAGCTGTATGTCTGTCTTCAACAGGCATTGTAGTGAGACAGAGAGAAGACAGCTTCCAGTCATCCCCTATATAGTGGCATGTAATGCCAAGGTAAGCCTCAGTAGCTACACTTGTCCAAATATCTGCTGTAAAAGCAATTCTGCAGTCATTAGCGCTGATGGCATCCTTCACATTCTGAAATGCCTCTTGGTACTTCCTCTCCACTAGTTTGGTGAAATGAGTTCTTGAGGGAAGAGTATATCCGGGGTTTAGTACACTGACCATGCTTTGGAATCCTTGGTCTTCAACCATGGATAGTGGTCGCATGTCAGTGACCAGCATTTTCAGAATGGAATCGGTTATAAGCTTTGCTTGTTGTGGAGTGCACTGGGGATTTCGTTGCACAAAATCTGTCATGGTACGCTGTTTCTTCCTGAAAGTAAAAAAAATATATTAATTAATAGATTTATAGATTATATGATTGGTAGTGGAATGCAGAAAAAACTATTTCTGTGTAACTCAATTTATCATTTGGGTTTAACGTACCGTCCTGATGTTTCACCTTCCTCCGTGAAGCCCACATGTTTCCTTTTCATGTGCTGGTTCATCACGGTTGTGCTTCCGTGCCACACAAGCTCCATTTTGCATAGGTTACAGGTTACAACCTTCTTTGCAGCATTTAAAGTAAAATGCTCCCATGCCTTAGAGGACTTGGGCCGCACACTTTTTTCAGCGGTTGCCTTGCCAGAATCCTCAGCCATTTTTATTATAAAGTACGGTGTTCTTTGCAGCTAGAATACAAAAATAAGTTTGGTGTAAATATTATTGCAGTGTAGTTTTCCCAGCACCCATATTTGCACTTGCCCCAGCACTTTCCCCTGCACCCAGCACACAAGTTTGCACCCAGCGCACAAGCTTGCACCCAGCGCACACGTTTGCACCCAGCGCACAAGTTTGCACCCAGCGCACAAGTTTGCATTGTGCCCCCACCCCTTTGCACTGTGCCCCCACCCTCACTCTGCCCTGCATCCCCACCCCCACTCTGCCCTGCACCCAGTCTCACAGCCTGCCCTGCACCCAGTCTCACAGCCTGCCCTGCATCCCCACTCTGCCCTGCACCCAGTCTCACACCCTGCCCTGCACCCAGTCTCACACCCTGCCCTGCCCTGCACCCAGTCTCACAGACTGCCCTGCACCCAGTCTCACAGCCTGCCCTGCATCCCCACTCTGCCCTGCACCCAGTCTCACACCCTGCCCTGCACCCAGTCTCACACCCTGCCCTGCCCTGCACCCAGTCTCACAGCCTGCCCTGCACCCAGTCTCACAGCCTGCCCTGCACCCAGTCTCACAGCCTGCCCTGCATCCCCACTCTGCCCTGCACCCAGTCTCACACCCTGCCCTGCACCCAGTCTCACACCCTGCCCTGCCCTGCACCCAGTCTCACAGCCTGCCCTGCACCCAGTCTCACAGCCTGCCCTGCACCCAGTCTCACAGCCTGCCCTGCATCCCCACTCTGCTCTGCACCCAGTCTCACACCCTGCCCTGCCCCCCCACCCCCACTCTACTCTGCACCCAGTCTCACACCCTGCCCTGCATCCCAACCCCCACTCTGCTCTGCACCCAGTCTGCCACCCTGCCCTCCCACCCCCACTCTGACCTGCATCCAGTCTCCTGGCCCCACTCTGCCCTGCACTCACATCCTGCCCTGCATCCCCTGCCCCCCCACCCCCTGTGCCGCGGACCCCCCACTGTGCAGCGCACCCCCCCCCACTGTGCAGCGCACCCCCCCCACTGTGCAGCGCACCCCCCCACTCACTGTGCAGCGCACCCCCCCACTCACTGTGCAGCGCACCCCCCCACTCACTCTGCCGCGCACCCACACACACACTCTGCCGCGCGCACGCGCGCACACACGCACACACGCACACACACACACACACACACACACTCTGCCGCGCACCCAGTCTCGCACATAAACATTCGCACAGACAATAGACATAAAGAGTACTTACCTCCGCTACGAACTTGTTCCACTTCCAACTTGATAGTAGACGCGCGTCACATCCGTCGTCACGTAGCTTGAAGAAGGCGGAGACTGCAGAGCGTGGAGCAGAAGCGGGGAACGCTGGCGGAGGTAAGTAAAAGGAGCCTAGTGCTCCAACGACGAATCGATCACTCGATTAATCGATAACGGAAATCGTTATCGATGATTTCCGTTATCGATTATTATCGATTTTATCGATTCGTTGTTTCAGCTCTACTAAATATCAAAGTAAAACAAGATTGCTGTGATGAACAAACATACACTTTAAATGTACTGTATAAATTGGTTGCCTTTATCATTAAAATAAGTAAATTAACCTAAACCTTTAGGCGGTATTAGAGTGTATGTCAGGAACCACTTTTTCGCTGCCTGAACCATGGCTTTTTTATACCTGTGGCGTTTAAATCTTCTACCACTAGTGGCCACCCTCCGCCCTCTGGAGCACTCAGAACTCAGGTGTGCCTTGTTACCTGGGTTGAGCCCTAGTCAATACATCCAGCTGGGCCTTGTTACCTGGATTACCCTGCCTTTATGAACCTGCCCTGCCCTCCAGTCAGGGCCTTTGTATTGAAGTCTATGGACCTTTCTGCTGTGGCTCTGCACCTGTACTGTTCCTGGTTCCCTGCTATGTGTCCTTCCAAGTGGATTCCCTGCTTTGTGTCCTTCCAAGCGGATTCCTTGCTTTGTGTCCTTCCAAGCGGATTCCTTGCTTTGTGTCTTTCCAAGTGGATTCCCTGCTTTGTGTCCTTCCAAGCGGGTTGTGTGCCTTTCGTGCCCTTCCAAGCGGGCTGTGTGCCTTTCGTGCCCTTCCAAGCGGGCTCTCTGCGTTTCGTGCCCTTCCAAGCGGGCTCTCTGTCTTTCGTGCCCTTCCAAGCGGGCTTCCTGCCAAAAGACTTATTACCGGTATTTTATTTTGCCATACGTCTGGTTTCTTGCTTAGACTGTATTACCCTTATTTGCTGGTCCTGTTATATATACATAAAATACACTGCATTACCTGGATTTCTGCTTGTGGTGTCTTTGTTTGCATAATCATGCACCGTGGGTTACAGACCGAACCCCAAGTATCCCCTGCACATGGGCTCCTACCCAACCTGATCACCCTAGTCCTGACAGTGTACTACAATACACAGTCTACCAAACACTGGCAAATATAAAATCCCTGAAGAAGAAGAAAAAAACAAATTTCAAAAACAATGAAATTACATCAATAAATTGTACCAGTCAGAATTCTAGCAAACATACACATACATATATAGACTATATGACCAAAAGTATGACACCTGACCATCACACCTATATGAACTTGTTGGACATCCCAATCCAAAACCATGGGCAGTAATATGGAGCACCTCCTCTTTGCGGCTTTACCAGCCTTCACTCTTCTGCGGAGTGCGTGAGAATTTGTGCCCGTTCCGCCAAAAGAGAATTTGTGAGGTCTGGGACTGTAAAGCAGCTGCATGGAATTGAACTCACATCCTGGTGGCTACTAGAACTTGCCCCTAACCAGTTTGCCAAGAGTCTCTGTTCTGACTTTAAAGATTGCCTCTGTCCTGCCTCTGCAGGGCACTTCTTGACTCTCCTCTTCTTTTGCTTCTGGCTTGTTACTTATTCTGTTGCTGTGCCCACGACCCTTACCTGGTGCATAGCGGTCCCCCTGCACAGAACCGTTCACCAGATTCCAAACCTGGACATAGACTCTCTTCATATGACCCTCCTGGGGGTCTGATATGTACTGATGTCGGACAAGAAGGCCTGGCTAGCAATCAATGTTCCAAAACATCCCAAAGGTGTAAAATTGGGTTACGTTCAGGGCTCTCTGCAAGCCAATGAAAATTTGTCAAACCATGCTTGTATGGACCTTGCTTGTTATACAGGGATACAATCTTGCTGGAACAGGAAAGGGCCTTCCCAGACCTGATATCACAGAATTGGAAGCACAAATGTGTTTAAAGTGTCTTTGCATGCTGCAGTATTAACACTGCCCTTGTTTTCATAGCTGAAAACCATTGAAGACAACCCCAAACAATAATCTCTCCTCCACCAAACCTTACATTAGGCACTAAGCATTCAAGCATTCATTTATTCACCACACTTTCAGATCGCTCAAGAGTCCAGTGGCAGTGTGTTTTACACCATTTCAGCCAATGCTTGGTATTGCACATCATGATCTTCAGCTTGTGTGCAGCTGCACGGCCATGGAAACCCCTTTCATTAAGCAGTTTGGAACTCCTTAGTGAGTGATGTTACAGAGGACAGGGGATATTTAGAACTTAAGCACTATGTGTTCCCCCTCAGAATGTGCGTGGTCTACCGCTGAGCTGTAATTTCTCCTCATTGTCTCTACTTCAAAATAAAAGAGTGGACCTGGACAATATAGCCAGGCAAAAATTGCACGAACTGACTTGTGGCAAAGGTACCATCCTATGACAGTGCCAAGTTTAAAGTCATTGTGCTTTTGAATGAGACAATGTTTTTCTACGGAGTTGACCCGCGTGTACTCGATTTCATATATATATATATATATTTTTTTTTTTCTGAATTTACAAACATTTGTTAAACAAATGGGTCAGCCTGAAGACCTTAGTGAATTCAAGAGTGGTACTGTGATATGTTGCCACCTTTGCTAGTTATTCCATGGGCAACTCCGCTACAATGCAGAGTTAAGTCGCAGAGCAGGGCCACTGAGTGCATCCATGGTGCGTAAAAGTTGCCAACGCAATGCTTTTTCCAATGCTGAAGAGTTCCAAAATTTCAACGGGATTAATATCAGCACAAAAACTGTGTGGAGGGAGCTTCATGGAATGGGTTTTCATGACCGAGCAGCAGCATGCCAAGAATTGGATTGAGTGGTGTAAAGCACGACGCCACTGAACTCTGGAGTAGTGGAGTGATGAATCCTACTTCTCTGTTTGGCAGTCTGATAGACGAGTCTGGGTTTGGCGAATGCTACCTGCCTGACTAGATTGCGCCAACTGTAAAGTTTGTTTTTTTCAGGGGTTGAGCTTGGCTTCCAGTGAAGGACAATCATAATGCTTCATCATACCAAGACATTTTGGACAATGCTATGCTTCCAACGTTGCGGGAACAGTGTGGGGAAGGCTCTTTTCTATTCCAGTATGACTGTGTCCCAGTGCACAAAGCAAGATCAACAAAGACATGGTAAAGACTGGCAAACTTGACTGGCAAAGAGCCCGACCTCAATCCCATTAAAGACCTTTAGGATAAAGTGGAACGAAGATTGTGAGTCAGGCCTTCTAGTCCAACATCAACGCCTGACCTCACAAATGCTCTTTTGGATGAATAGGCAAAAATTCCCACAGAAACATTTTGAGATAGAATATGAGACAGCAAAAGTAAGACAGAGTGAAGAAATTGAAGAAATTGGCAATAAAATCAAAATTTGTACTAATCGGAATTCATAAGTTTAATATACAGAGTTGCAAAATAAAGAGTTCAAACAGCCCCCATATCCTCTCATGCACCAGTGTGTGAGTGGAGATTGGATCACACTCTTCATATGCGTGCCTGAACACTTTATAGGACAATCTACTCCTGCAAAAATATTTTCCAGAATGGAATAATCTTTTCCCCAACTATTGTTTCACCCACTGCTATTTTAGGAGGGATATTTAACTTTTGATCTACTTGTAAATCTATTCTTACTGAAACACGTGTAAAAGAGGACAAATTGTGAGAATTCTATAAACAAGAAGATGAGATATCCACCCCCTTAGTATACATTCAAGGTGGATTTCTAAAACACATATGCACTATTTCTATTAGAACTGTAAAATACAATATTAATGAAAAGAGAAAGAGAGAGAAAAGAGAGTAGTAAAATGTTACCCAAGTTGAGTAGAATATTCAGTGCCTTCACGTTCTCTGCCAGCCTTTGTACAGGACACTTAGAAATGCCATTGTATCCCAGCGTGTCAGGCCCCATCCAGGCTGCGGAGCCGCATGTCTTTTTGTTTCCCTGTCTTTCTGTGGTCCATTTCTGGATTTCCGTATGTTCTGTCCCGAACCTCTGATTCCTTGATTCCAGTCTTGCTCTTTGCTTCAGCTCTGTTTCCTTTATAAGGTGTGCCCCACCCGTGTGTTCTGATTGTCTCAGTCTGCAGTCTTAAGGTATGTCCTTCTTGGTTTTGTGTATAGATTCAATGTTCAGTTTATTAGTACTTCCGTAGGCAGGGTTTAGCGTTAGGACCCACTGAAAATTGGAGTACTTTGGCGTAGTGGTGGGCTAAGCATACTATGGCCATAAAATGTGATGGAATCTTGTAGTCCTAGGATAGTCCTGTTTGGTTTTGTGGCAATAACTCCTGAACACAATCTTTGGGCTCTCTGGGTCATTACAGTCGTCTGCATGGACCCAGTTCCTGACACAGTGTTCTGCTTTAAGTTGCGCCAGAGAAGTTAGTATGGGGTGTGCACAGACCTCTTCCGTATTAATGGGCTATTTGGAAAGGATATCTCTTATCACCCTTTCAGGCCAACTGACAGCAGCGATGCATTTAAGGAGGCCTATTTCTTAAAGAGACAGTTCAATGTCCCTGACACCCCCCTATACATAATAGGTAATGATTTCATAATACTTTAACCCCTTAATGACAAAGCCCGTATATGTATGGGCTCATAATGCATTGTTTTCAATGAGTTTAGGGACCGCCCATTGTCCTTAAGGGGATAAATAATATTAAACTATTCTCCACCAGCCATTTGCTATGCGGTAACAAATCTCATAACAAACAAGAAATTACATTAAATGTTTCTGTCTTTCTTTCTTGTTCTCTAGATCTGAATATAAAAAAGGATTAAGCAAGTGGGTAAGGATAGGTAAGACTAGATTAACTTGCGATATTTGCACAAGAAAAATACATAAAGGCGTATTTGTGTCTAAAGATTAAGGAAAAAATTGCTCCACCTATTATCAGGCTATGACAAATTAGTTTATCGTTACCCAGTTACTGTTGTGATAAGAACAAAAATGTTTTTTCCATTAAATATTCGAAATGTACAGCTTTATGCATGGAAAAGCAGAAACTAAATTGCCTTTGCAATTAATATGGCTCATGTGTTTATACTTGTATATATAAATGGTATATTATTTGCAAATCTGTAAGCTAAATAACTGATTAGCAATTAAATACACAGGTTTAGACATTAATGGCTGTGTGTTGAGTTATTTTGAGGGAACAGAAACATTGACACTGTTATACAGGCTGTACAATCACTACTTTACATTGGAGCAGAGCGTCATTTCTTCAGTGTTGTCACATGAAAAGATATAATAAAATATTTACAAAAATGTGATGGGTGTACTCACTTTTGAGATACTGTAAATATTTTACATAATATTACAGTTGCATGTTGCATGTACACAATAATTAGGATAAGCAATTTATTATTCTGTGTTCTTTTTTTCTGCATTTAGAAAATGCAGTTAAAGTAGAGGTTAGCACCATAATATACAAAATCAACCATTTTACTGGGAGTAGAATAAAGTATAACAAGAATAGGAAGATGCCAGTGATTAAGGAGCTAGACTAACACAGAAGTAATTGAGGTCCTTGCACCAAAGCCACTGAGGATGAATAGGTGACACTTCAAAGTGACTTCAAAGATAATAATTTGACAGCAGACGAGAATTTAGTTTGCCCATTTTTCCTGATGTACAGACTCAAACCTTAATCAGTCTTGTCTTAGGATAGCCATTTTCCTATCCAATGCATTTTTAAATTCCCTTACTTTTTTTTTTTTTTTTAAGTTCCTTTTTATTTTTTTATAACAAAGAAAATAAAAGATACATAACAAACAGGTCAGTAAAGAACAGGAGACAAAACACAAAAAGGCATACAGTATTACATCGACGTCTATACATATAGTTGCATAATAATTTCTTATGATAAGATTAGCTGTTTACATCTCTGTAGGTTATTATAACTCATGAGTCTAAGTTGAGTCATTAATGTCTAAGTACTATCGACATAATACAGTACTTTATTTAAAATGCTGCCTGGGTCCTAGGGGCGGGCGTTCACAAACATATCCCAGTTTTATTATCTCTCAGTGTTATATAACGGTCAACACCAATCAGGTTCTGCATTATTACTCATAGCAGGAGGGGTGGGAAGTGTGGAAATTAAATAGATAAGAAAACGCATATAGGACCAGTAGAGTAAATTAATCTAGAGCTTTCTCCAGTTGTTTTAGCCAAAAGTCCCATATAGCAGATTTCTTTATAGAATAGAAATAAGATTTATATAGTTGTCTCTCCATTTCGATCTGGAATTTCAATTGCATAATAACCGCATTCCAACATATAGCAGTATCTTGTTTCCATTGCCGAGCTATTGTTATTTTTACAGCAATAAAACAATGGATAATTAGTTGTTTTTCTTTCAGGCTACAATTTGGCCATTCTAGATGTAATAGAGCGGATGCCGGAGATCTATTAATAGTTTTTGTTGTTAGAGTATACACTAAATCAAATATCTTAGTCCATATATTCTTTATTCCCTGGCAGCTCCACCATATGTGGAGAAAACTGCCCTTTTCTAGTCTACAACGCCAGCACAAATCAGAGCAATTAGGGTACATCTTATTTATTCTCGTTGGAACCAGATACCACCTATTCAAGATTTTGAATTGTGTTTCTGCCAAGGATAAAGAATGAATTGATAAGGTGACATCAAATAGAGATTTTTGCCAGACTTCGAGGTCAATTTCTATGTTTAGTTCTCTTTCCCAAATGTCCACAATCGAGGGTTTTCTTACTACTAGAGTATGGATAGAGTTAATTAAGTCTCTACTTTTAGATAACACTCTGTCCACATAATTGCCTGAAAAAATCCTTTTAATATTGGGCATAAGCCCCTGATTGACTATTGTTATCTCTTTCTGTATAAAGTTTTTAATCCTCAAATATTTAAAAATATCTGAATTGTTTAAATGGTATTCTTGTATTAATTGTGGAAACGATTTAGGTCCTGATATAGTCAAAAGTTGATCAAATGACTCTATACCTTTGTTTCTCCAATCGTCTAAGTTTATATTTGGGATAAAATATTCTGCAGATTTAAGTTTTGAGGTGGTTGGAATTCCTTTCTGAAGGTTTAAGGATCTCTTAATTGTTATCCAAGTCGGGAGTATTTGGCTCATTATCATGTTTTTTTTTCTTATCTTTAGGATATCTTCAGCAGTTAAAGGATGCCATATAATGCCCGCCAGGTACTTATTACCACCTACTTCTGACTCCATGTCATACCATCCTTCATTAGTAGAATCATCTAATTGTAATCTATAAATGTGTACTAACATATTTGCTAAAAAAATATTTTTAATGATAGGAAGACCCAGACCTCCATATTTGGGTTTTCGAGCCAATATGGTGGATTTCAGTCTTGGTTTTTTTGCCTTCCAGACAAAACCCTCAAAACTCCTCTGGATTAAACTTAACCAGGCATCGGGCACAGTTAGTGGCAACATTGAAAACATATATGACCACTTTGGAACGATATACGAATTTAAGATGTTAATTCTACCCCACCATGAAAATTCCTTGTTTCTCCATTCTCTCAACCTCAAGTTTGTTTGCTTCAATAAACGGATATAGTTGGTTTCTAAGATTGTTGTCGCTGTTTTTGTTATATATATGCCTAAGTATTCGAAGTCTGATTTAACCCAAACAAAATCAAAATTACTTTGAATTCGATCTTTTACTTTACTATCCATTTTTACTTCTAAAATTGAAGTTTTATTTATATTCATCTTATAATTTGAGACCGAACTATATGATTCGAATTCTTCCATTAAATAAATTAAGGAAAATTGTGAGTTGGTAATTGAAATTAATATATCATCAGCATATAGATTGATCTTTAAGTCTCGAGATCTTGTAGGGAAACCATGGATATTGACATTACTTCTAATAGAAATAGCTAATGGCTCCACTGATATAATATATAACAAGGGGGATAGAGGGCAGCCCTGTCTAGTACCGTTCTTTAGCGCAAACCACTTAGCACATATATTAGGTCCCACTGTTCTAGCTGTTGGGTTTGCATAGAGGACCATAATTGCCGAGTATATCCACCCCGTAATTCCAAACTTAATCAAAGTGCTCCTCATAAAATCCCATCCAACGCGGTCGAAAGCTTTCTCTGCGTCGACTGACATAATAATAGTTGGAATATCCTTCTTTTCTGCTTGATCTAAAATGTTAATTATTCTTCTGATGTGATTACAGGACGATCTTCCGGGGATGAAGCCAACTTGATCCCGGTTAATTATGGTATTAAGAATCAATTTTAGTCTGTTGGCAAGTATAGAGGAGTATAATTTTACGTCAACGTTTATAAGCGAAATAGGTCTGTAATTAGCAGGATCTGTAGGATCTTTTCCTTCTTTAAGGATCGGGAGGATATTAGCTCTAGTCATTTCAGCCGGCATTGTACCTTTAGCAACAATGGAATTGAAAGTGAGCATCAAAGGGTCAAATAATTGCGAGCTAAAACTCTTAAAGAATAAATTTGTAAAACCATCCGGGCCAGGGGTTTTATATTTATTTAACCTAGAGATCACTAATCTAATTTCAGATTTGGTTATTTCTTTATTTAATACAGCTCTCTGATCTTCAGAAATCTGAGGTAAATTTATTTTAGAAAAATAATAATCAATGTCCTTTTGTAATACCATATTTCCCAAGTTGTATAATTTTCCATAGTAGCGATTAAATTGATTTCCAATTGCTTCAGGTGTGAGGTAGATCTCTTTGTTTATCACTAGCTTATTTATTCGGTTGTTGGATTTTATTTTCCTTAATCTTTTTGTCATCATTTTATCTACCCTATTGCTACAACAATAAAATTTGGTTTTTAATTTTTCCATAACTTGAACTGTATTCTCCATTAACTTTTCATTAATTTGTGTTTGGATCTCTTTAAGTTTTTCTACTTTATCCTTAGAAGGACATTTTTTATTTTCTAAAGTGTATTGGTTAAATAATATATATAATTCCCTGAGGTTCATCCCTTGGCTCTTCCTAGATTTAGATTTTAATTTTATTAAAAGCCCTCTTAAGAAAGCTTTAAATGTGCACCAGTTGTTTTCTGGAGAGGTATCTTTAGGGTTGTTTTCTTTAAAAAATAAATTTATTGATTCTGCTAGGTGCTTGATATTTTCTTTATTATATAATATAGAGTCATCTAGTTTCCACGTCGTTCTAGCTTTCTCAGTTTTATTATTTTTGAATTCCGCAACTAAGATATTATGGTCTGACCAAGTATTGTTTCTTATTTCTATTTTTTGTATTCGACCTATCAGAGAAGAAGAACATAGAATGTAATCAATCCGAGAATATGATAAGTGCACATTAGAGAAATGTGTGTAATCTCTTTCTAGTGGATGGTATACTCGCCAAGTATCCAAGAGATCAAAATTGGCTATTGTATTTTGGAACATCCTCGCACGAGACTTAATTCTTTTGTCGCTTATCCTCTCCTTATTGGTTTTAGTGTCTAGTTCGATATCTAGAACACAATTGAAATCTCCTGCAATAATACAGTTTCCTGTCTTAACTGGTTCAACTTGTTCTAAGATCTTATTTAATAGACATATTGGAGATATATTGGGTAGATATACATTTACTAAAGTATACCAGTCCTCATCTATCTTACATATTACTATTATATATCTTCCTTCCGAATCATGGAATTCATATTTAATGTCAACTTGAAGAGAAGAAGAGAAGACTATTGCTACCCCACTCTTCTTCTTTGATTCGTTAGAAGCATGAATCAAAACCGGATATTTTGCACCCCCCCACTTAATTCTATCTCGTCTCCTCCAATGAGTCTCCTGTAAAAATCCAACGTCCACCTGCTCTTTACACATATAGTTATAAACAATTGAGCGCTTAAATGGGGAATTTAAACCCTGCGTGTTTACCGAACAAATCTTAATCATCTGGGTAATAAAGGAACGCTAGTCCCAACCCCAGGCAGCAAAAGAACAAAAACAGTACACAAAACAATATATCCTTTATCAGAAGCTATGAGCCGTCCAAAGAGCTTGGGTAGCGCACAACTAAGTGATAGAGAGACACTAAACTCAGCCCCAAACAGTAGGAAAAAAGAAAAAAAACCCAAGACTATATATCCATTAACAGAAATTATGGGCCGTCTGAGAGACTTAGGTGGCACATGTCTCCCTCTACTATCCCACATCCAGTTCTCCAACAAGAATGTGTCCACAATAAATTTCGTATAAAAGTTCAACACATTTTGCTCATGACGTTGATAATATCTGAAAAAGGATAGAAGATTTAAGAATAGAGCGTCCTTAGACCTCACAATTGGGGAGGTCAAGGTCCAGCTCAACATACAACCCCAACCACAACCCATGGGAACCTTAGAAACCCCACTTAGGTTCCCTCGCGAGGGAGGTCTCCAAACAAGCATACCTCCTATGTCTAATTTAAGACATATAGTAGGGATCGGAGCACTCGCTAGTACTAGATAATGATAAAAAAAAAAAAAAAAAAAAAAAGAAAAGTTATCCTAAGTAATCAGACTTTCTTGGTGACATTAGGTATTACACCAAAAATAGTCTTTATATCGGAGTTAAACACTTGTAGAGTTTTGTTGTACCCCTCAATAATATTAGGTAATATCCCAATACAAATCTTTATATCAGAATTAAGCATTTATAGTGATAGGGAAACACCAGTTTATAGTGATTTCCTAAATCTTTCTAGACTAAGTGTAGTAAAAAAAAAAAAAAAAAAAAAAAAAATCTTTATTTTATTTAATAATATTGTATCTTTCACCAATAGACGCCAATATGATTTTTAAGTTACTTCATCAGCCTTTTTCTTAGTGCATCAAATAATAAGGCAAAAAAAATAATTTTATAGTGGATTCGTGTTCCCTTATATTAAGTGATTCATTACTAAAAAAAAAAAAAAAAAAAAAAAAAGCCCGTGATTATCCTTAGTGATCATTCTTTCTTAGTAATGTAAATATTACTCCAGTTACTATCTTTAAATCGAAGTTAAACATTTATAGAATATATTTGTGCACCTTATTTTAGTTGTCCATTTCTTTAGTGCTTCTGATAATAAGGGAATGGCCAGTTTATCGTGAGTTCCTAATTCCTACTAAGCTAATTGTAGAAAAAAAAAAAAAAAAAAAAAGCCGTGATTATCCTTAGTGATCAATCTTTCTTAGTGATGTAAATATTACATCGGTTAATATCTTTAAATCGAAGTTAAACATTTATAAAATATATTTGTGCACCTTATTTTAGTTATCCATTTCTTTAGTGCTTCTAACAATAAGGGAATGACCAGTTTATCGTGAGTTCCTAACTAAAAAAAAAAGGAAAACTCGCTCGTGATTATCCTCAGTGATCAAACTTTCTTAGAAAACAAAATTAAACATTTTTGAAGTATATTTGTGCACCTTGTTTTAGTTATCCATTCCTTTAGTGCTTCCAGTAATAGAAGAATGGCCAATTTATAGTGAATACCCAATTCCTACTAGACTAAGTATAGGAACTAGGAAAATACTAAATAGAGAAGAAAAAAAAAAAAAAAAAATAAATAAATAAAAATTAAACGTTTATTAAGTACATTGATGCCCTTCATTTAATCAGCCTTTCACCTAGTGCCTCAAGTGATAAGACAGTAAACAATTCCGTGATATTCCCATTGAACTAGATAATCCCTTTTAAAAGGGAAGAAGCAAAAAAAAAAAAAAAAAAAAAAAAAACAAGAAAAAACCTTATACTTTGCCATACATCTTATTACGGCTTTGCGGCAATATTTAAAGATTTACACCAATCATCCAATTTAATTGGAGAGTCAAAAAGTCTTACTTGACCTTCCCACCAAAGTCTGACGTTTGATGAACTAGACCAGCTGTATTTGATGTTATTTTGTCTTAAGGTAGAAAGCAGTGTAGAAAACTCTCTTCTCCAGCTTCGGGTTTGATACGACAGGTCTTGATATATTTGAATGTTCTGATATGTCCCGTCTTTCAAGTTCGAGTTTCTCTTAGCTCTTAAAACTTGCTCTTTAAAATGAAGAGATGAGAAAGAGACTATGACATCTCGAGCAACTGTTTCAGGTAGCCCATTTGGGCGTCTGAGTCTGTGAATTGTGTCCATATTTGCAACAATATTTTCTAGTTGCACCCCCAAGACTTGAAAAAAATCTAATAAGAAGGATTTAAGATGATCTTGAGACACTGACTCTGGGATATTGCGAAAGCGAAGATTTGTTCTTCTTGATCTATCTTCCAAATCCCTAAGTTTTAGTTCAATTTTATCCACTCTTTGGGAAACATTTGTAGTAGTTTCTTTCAAATTCGAGTAATTCCAATCTAAATTTAAAATTTTAGATTCCACGGATGCAATTTTGTTGGCCAACTCACTTATTTCTTGTTTAATTTCTATAGAGCCCTTAGAGATTTCCTTTTTAATCTCTTCAAAATGGGCGAGCATGAAGTCTTGGGACACAGATGATGTAGGACTAAGGCTATTGCGAGGTTGGATATCTTGAGATTCATCCCATTGGGAAAGTGCCGAGACATTTAAATTTTTTTCTTTAATTCTCTCTTGAGAGGGAGAAAATAATTCTGCCACTGATCCAGTTTGCTTTTCTTTTTTCTCCTTTTTATCTCTTTTAAGGTGTTCTTTAGGTAGATCTCTAGTCGGATTTCTTTTAGATGCCATAGTATATAGAGGTAATATAACCACAATCAATATATTGTCGATATTTTAACCAAGGAAAAAAAAAAAAAAAAAAAAAAAAAAAAATTGTTGTTTCTTGTTTCCAAGGCTTTGGGTCGTTATCCTATATTTATTTTCTTTTTCTTATTTTTTTTTTTTTCTAGCTTACAGACACCAATTATATGTCTCCATATCAACATTACAGTGTATTATCTGTGTTGTCTGTATATTGTTCATACCCCTGCACAGCCCGGTCACAAAGCAGTCTTTCTCCCTCCTCCTTCAACTTAAATATATCTTCCCCCGTCTGCTTCAGTCATTCAGCACACTACCATAAGTGTAAGTTGGAAGAAACCTCAACGTTTGCCTCCGTGACCAAACAGCAGGAGCTACAGATTAATTCAGCTCCCCGGTAGCTCCTCGGTGGACAAGCCGACCCAACAAAATATCGCGGACCGTATTGCAGGATACCGCTCAATAATGTAGAAAAGCCGTGGTACCGTACAGCCAGTCGCGGTATCTCCTCTCCGTCCACTCGGCAACGATGTCTGCGTCCACGCGGCTCACTTCTACCGGGATCTCTGTGTCCTGGGGTCAGTCTATCCAGCTCCCTTCCGACCCGTCTTCCTGCTTAGCGAGTGCACCTCCCCACCTCCTACGACGTGCGCGTCATCACGTCATCACGTCATCACCCCGTCAAATTCCCTTACTTTATTAACCTCTACCACTGATGTTGGTATGCTGTTCTACTTACCTTCCAACCTCTCAGAAAAAATAAGACTGGTTCAAAACTGCCTACACCGTGGTACATATGCGGTGTATTACATAGGCACAGAAGACTGATGAGTCTACCTCAATTAGTAAATTTATCATTAGAAAACTTACCAAATATTATTATTAGTTACTGTATTTGCACCTTATTTTTAAATCTAAGCACTTAAAATACATATTCACAGGGCTGCACATTAGGGCCGGAAGCCACCTCATGATTTAAGTGAAGCAGACAGCTGGATATGACAGTCCACATGTTACGTTTTTATGCTCATGTAGCGTGCGGCTGGGCATATCCAGCCAGAGGTGCACACTGCAGCACTCTATCTGCTGCTGGAGCGGTAGATTGGGTAAGTATGAGATACTGTTGGCCAGCGACCCACAAGGCATTTGCCGGTGTGCCAGATAGCCTCCAGGCCTGCATACAAATAGGGACTGTCAATGTTTTAGAGAATATTAGAAAACATACAATCTCTAAAATAGTATGTATTCAATACATTGGATTAAGTGTATCCAGCTACCAGAAGCACCCATGAACCTCTATGTACCCAAGTTGTTGATACATTCCCCAATATAGCCCCACACATTCCATGCACCAAAAAAAAATACATGTATGACACAAGTAAAGTGGCATTGCATTTATCCAGAAATACTGCTCATCGCTTACCTGGAGGTTTTCAAGGAGGATAAGGTGACTTGTGACTTTGGGGTCTATTCACATAGAGGGATGGTTAACAGGATGGTTTGTGTTTACGTTTCAGCTACAGGAAGAGCTTAGTTGGCCTGGTAAAATGCATAATGAAAGCAGCATTTCTTCGCACTTTGACTTATGTATTATACGGGGCCATCACAATCTTTTTGTTGGAGAAACTAGCCCTTTATAAAATTGTGAATGAGTGAGTTGAGCCCACAACTCTCCTGACAACTCTGTCTTTTAGTGAATAAACCCTAATGTATTAGTTCAGAACCAACAAAGGAAAGCTAGCCAGTCTCCAAAGTGGCATGTTGACAACATATGTCTCTTCCAGAGACATTAGGAAGACATCATTACAACTATGTTCAAAAAAATAAAGAAAGGTCAAACAATACCTTTAGCTACTTTTCCGCAGCTATCACTAATCAAAACAACGCAAACCATTTTAGCCTCATTAAATACTGCCAGACTTCCTCCTCTGGAACAGAAAGCGAAATATCAAAGTCTTTATCTCGTTAACCGTAAAAAGCAGCAAGAGATCCATCAGCACAAAAAAGCATATACTACATCTGGGTCAATGCCTCTGCTGCGTTGTGTACAATAAGATGCAAAACCTTCTAACTGTACTTTTTTTGCCAAACAGCTTGACCTTAATTTCACTGACACGTCTATTAAGTAACAGCGGAACCTTAATTAGAGAGCAATCCCTGTATTGTTAAAAAAGTGTGAAACGTTCTAGAATTTTTCATACAGTCGTATTCCTGTTTTTAGCTTCAAACACAAAAATACCAAAGCATGTAGTCAAACCGCTTATTTTACTTGTCATTATTGGGAATTTTCAATAGATGTAACGATATATGATCTTTTCACGACTACGTCTCTGAATTTACATGAATGGGGCATAAGTGCTAAACACATTTCTTAATCCGCCTCGGTCAGATTTACATGAATCATGGTGAAGGAGTACAACACAGATAAGAACAACACAGATTTATTTTTTTATCAAATTACCCATTAATAATTAAGTCACTAATAGAACCCATGTCAGATTTTTAATAATAAGATATTTTAGAATAATGTTAAGCGTTTTATGTATAGCTTAACGCACATGCGTTATATAAATAAAATGTGATATGAGCTCTACAGTCCCCCCCCCCCGTTAACGATTTCAGTTTTCACTGAAATTCAAAGAAAATTGGGAAATACTGTAGTCACAGATTTTTGGAGATAAGTGGAGATAGACATTGTTTTAAGGTTAGATTGTCATGTGCCTTTGTTATACAATGCATGCATCAACTTATATGTGGTTAGAATAAGAAATGATCTCCATGTTAGACACTAATTCTGCGCGAGCTGACAATCACTGACAATCATTACTTTGTCTTAACTAGTAGAGAAAGGAAGGAAGTACTCTTATTGAAGAACAGAGTAAAGCTGCTCTGTTGGATAATGCACTTTGACTGCAATTTTTCAGAATGCTCTTTGAAGCTATAGAGTTTCATACAGGAAGGTAATCAGTGTTTTCCTCTGCTTAAATATAATCACACGTCACTGAACTGCTTCATAACTGTTGCATCTGGCAGTCAATAAGAATCTGACTCATCCCCTAAGCATTTTATCAATAGGGATATGTCAACAGAAGGAAGTAAAAAGGTACTTAACCCATTCATTCATGATCATACCTGCAAACTCTCAGGGTTTGACCCTGAGTCAAAGGGTTTTTGCCCCAATCTCAAAATGAGGGGGTAAATACTCAGGGTCGTACAGTTGGGAACGGACTCCTATTCTACACAGTTGTGATCCTATGTGAGACTCCCAGTTGGTGCTTTAGCTGCCAGTATGTTACAGTTGATATCCCTTCTTGAACTCGGGAGACTCAATTGAGTGCATCTTTAATGAATGTCCAAATTAAATGTAATACATTTGGCTCAGTTCTCAGGTATACGCACGACATGGATATCCTACAACTGGAAAGTGTACAATCTATTGACTAGACTGGTTTTCTCATGGTTCTCCAATTTTGTTCATTCACAGGTGCCTTATTAATGGTGTCCAGAAAAGGTTTTAAATTTCTTGAGAGTCTCACTGGGTTTCAGCTCCTTGGTAAGCAATATGGCCATGAAGAATTAGATAGGACTTGCAGAACTTGGGGTACTTTGACAGAGTTAAGAAATATATGGCCATATAGTGTGATGAAATTCCCAATATGTATGCCATTTTTTTAACTGTATTCAGTGGGTATGGACTAAATTCTTGTTTTGGTTTGAATAGTAATAGTAATTGGTAGGGCTTTTCCTCTTCTAATTAATATTAGATATTTCTCAGTGGTAAATAAGACAACTGCTGCAAACTGCCATCATCTGCTAACTCTCATTTACTCAATCTTAAATTAATAGGCTTGGAAATAAAAATAATAAATCCATTATCCAAATAAATGTATTAATTACCGGTATGTATCTCCATAGACTTTTCATGAGTTACAGCATCAGGCTGGATGATTAAAATTGAGCCATACTATTGTTTACTTTTTTACTTTGTATTGTATTTATATAGCATCAGCAGGTTCTGTAGTGATTTATATATATATATATATATATATATATATATATATACATAGTTAGTTGTAAGTTAATATTGTGTAGTTAGTTTTATGGAGGTTAGTTAGTAGGGAATTAGATAATAATTTGGTTAAAAATAATTAAAAACCTAAACAAAATAGAAAAGGTAAAGTGAATGAAAATGATATAGGAATATAGCATGGTTTCCAAATCAGGGCAAGTTATCATATATATAGTTTTGGTATTTCTTCCCATTAACACTAGTTGTTGATAATTTACATATCAATGGAACTGTGAATAAATCTTTTATTTTATTTATAAAACGAATGTCTGACATATATATCAATATGCCTTTTAAAACACATTTTGTCCCGAAAAAAAACTTGTGCGGGCATAGTAAAAGAAAGAGGAAATTAAAAATGGTTATTAATTCATAGTTGATGAGGCTGTTAAGGACAAAAGTGTGTAAATGTATGGCCAACATGAAAACATAGCTATTAAACATGTTGTATCCAATGCATTTGATGTCACTAATAATCACAATATAATATACCGTATATATAATTACTCGTGTTGGAAATGTTCAGAGATCAGTAAAGCAGAAAATGGAATATATTTCACATTATTCATGCTTTGTCTGGAAGGTCAGTCGTTGCACAATACAGTACTGGACAAGTTAATGCCATTTAAAGAATGACATTTTTCATGGTTAGTCAAGTATGCACGAGCGCGAGAAAATATAACTGAAATGTCCAAAGACCATTGCCTGCCAAATGCAATATCCACATATAAATAAAAATAAGCCCTAGAGACCTGTTTGGCTCCATTCACACAGTAAACCTTAAGTGTCTTGGTGAATAAAAACAAACTGGAATTCCTGCTGACATTTAGCATTTGAAGAATGATGAGGTTGAGGAAACAGGAGCTTTTTTTCCTCCTTGTTTGTCTGGGTTTTGAAGCAGAAATCCTTGCAGGAGGCTATGCAGCCAGATGACTAGGGTGTGCCTGACTTCCACTTTTTGTTTAATAAACGCTGCAGTATTATAGCACAGCCGACATGTTTCACAATTACAGAAAGCAGAGAACACATAAGTCATGAAACCCCAGTACTAATAATGTTGCTGAATACAGTGTAAATTAAAGAACTCCTATGGGGATGTATATGTGTTTGTGTGTGTGTGTGTATATATATATATATATACACATATATATATATATATATATATATATATATATATATATATAATATTGGTATATACCCACCATTTTAAATGCCCAAAAAGGAGGGGAAGGTGGGGTACTGGTGCCATAAGTGGTAATATTAAATGCGCTGGAGTCGCTAGTCTGTGCCATTACCATGCAGCTGATTATACAAATTGACTGTTACCACAGGATTCATTCATTTGCTTAAAAGTCTTTCTATATCCACATCTGACATGCTATGTAGTTAGGATACATATTTCCATTTAATCTGGTAATTTGAAGGGAAAAAAAAAGCATAAGTGAATCCACTTATCTATTGAATCACAATAACAAATGTCTTGTGAGAAGATATCACGTGTAGCACACAGAACTCTGGAAAATATAAGTTTACCTTGAAAGGAAGAAAGAAAAAAAAAAGGAGTGAAAGAAAATATATTGAGGTACTTAGTTCAAAAATCATGATTTGAAGTGCAAGACTAAGGCACACATATTACGGTACTTCACAAGTTGTATTGTATATAACAATAGCATTTAAGGCTTAGAAGGCAAAGCAGATTAAGAAATATATACATATATATATATATATATATATATATATATATATATATATATATATATATATATATGTGTATATATTTCTTAATCTGCTTTGCTTTCTAAGCCTTCAATACTTAAATGCTATTGTTATGCTATCGTTATGTTGTTATGTTGAATGATAATTGTGTAAAATAATCATGAGATTTAATATTTGTCAGAATAATGGCTGGATTTACATTCAAAGAAGACTGGCGCCCACAAGCAGAAAGTCTTTGTAAGCGGGGCATGGTCAGAAAATTGGCGAAGCTTTAGCAAGCAGGACATGACAAAAAATTACAGAATTTAGTAATAGTATTTTCCAATCCTCACTACCTCTGCCAAATGTATGTTTCTGTTTTCACCAGCAGACTCTCTAAATATTTTAGAGATAATAGCAAAGATTTCTTTTAGCAGAATCTTACACGTATTATTTGTTTACCCACTCTCTAGCAATTATCTACACATTATTTAGTTATTGGAGTTATACAAAGAGACGTTTGTCCAATTTACCTCTTCTGTTGGTGGCTGCACTGAAGCTAATAAACATTAGACATGTAAACTTCTTGTTCATCCTCCCATGAAGCTGCAACCGATTTCATGTATCCAAGCAAACCATTAGCTTTTGGATAGCTCAGCTCCCTTTGACTAGAATGGAAGTTCTACTGACCAGGTGCAAGAAGCATACTGGAGTATGCTTCCTGCTTCCATTAGAGGCCCCTGGGGCACAGTTTAATGAGAAAAAAAATCAACTTTTTTAAATCTCCAGTAAGTATGTCTGGAAAAGTATTCCATATGTTGAAATGCACTGGAAGCCATGGAAAATGGTCTCCAATATGAACTTTACATGAAAATAGGTCTGGTGTTCTCCCATAGGTTTGTAAAAGGCAGCAGTTACCAACCTTTGGCTTAGAATAGCTGAACCACACTTTACAATTCTTTGACCACCATGTGGAGAAAGGATGGGCAGATTTTGACACATTAAATTTTACAGGTTATCATACACGGGAACTTGCAGGGTTCACTTGAATCTCCGGGCAGAAGTCCACTTCCTATCCTCCAAACATGAGCATAGGAACCGGGGGGATGGATTCCCCTCCCCCAGGAAATCATACGGGGGGGAGACCGACAATGAAGCAATCCCCCCCAGGGCCAGAGGAAGAGAGGCACTCGCATTATGCCGTGCCCCCCCCAATTGAAATGCTGTACGGCACCCAAGGGGAGGAGAGAGGGGTTCTGTCTCCCCTGCTGCCACCCGCCTCAGCGCTGCCCTGACTGTGGAAAGAGTGGGGTAGTGAGGTATCTGATGGGGAGAAAGAAGGGGTATCTGATGGGATTCGTACGCCCATGCCTTCAAAGTCTGCGAGCACTGCTCCTCGATCATCGACACAACCTAATACTCTGGCGACCAAACCTGGGCAATTTCCACCCCCACTATGTGTTAAGCAGTTCTGAATTAACTTTAATCTGTACTTGTATTTAAACTCCTGATATTCATTCATGTGACAATAGAAAAAATAATAAACACAAATGAGCTTTGCAGGAGGAAATGGGCTATTTCCTTCTTGCTATGTTCCTGAGATGGTATATGGTGGTCTGGGAAACACTTGTTCCATTGAATGACTTAAAGGAAATCCAGCAATTCCTAGAATACTTTCCACAGTATATAACATTGAGGCTGATATACGCATCAAATAATGATGTTTCATTACAACAGATCCCTGTATGACAATAAACCACAAGCCTGCTCTTTTTTTACAGCACTCTAATCATTTTAATCCTCATTTATAAAATGACATTTACTAGCCTTATGTAATTACCTTGGTAGAAAAAAAAGCCTGTGCATTGATTTGTTTGACTCTTGTATAAAACATATGCGTGCTATCAATGAAATTGATCTGGCTGTCCTCTCTAGTGGACATAACTACCTTTGGATTTAAATTCAACAAAATTTGCAGGGTAATAGTGAAAGTCTTTTGAAAAGTTGTAAAACTAAAATACTCCTACCCTGGAATTTTGTGACAAATGTGAAAAAGTAAGACACAACACCAGTTCAAACACGGTCAAAAACCTAAAAAACTAGAAAATTCTATCCCAGTACTAGGGGCAATCCCCCTAATGCTTGGTTCTGTACAGTTGGTCATTGTAACCTTGCCAAGTCCTTAAACTGGAATGCATGGAAGATGCTATTAAAAGTGTATAAAAAAATGTATACAAAACAGCTGTCCATGAGTGGTGATCTGGTTATTGCACCTCTTACCCCTTTGTTTAAAGGCTGTCTTGTACAGCGGGCAATTACTTTCAAGGGATCCATGTATAAAGTGGATATAGAGGCAAAAGTGATCATTGTTGACCTTATTTGCATGTCCCTACCCAGAATCCCTTGTGGTTGTGGCAGCACCATGAGATTTCTGAGGGTCCAGACATTTCATGTTACCATACATTGCTTTTCGCAAGGCAATTAACTCTGCTCCACTGGGTCAAAAGTTTACATACAAACTGTGTCTATAAACAGTCTGGAAGATGCCAGAAATTGATGTAATATATTTTTAAGATCTTCTGACTGGTCAATTGTCATAATCAGGTGTTAATTGACACCTGTAGTTATATTTTATTCCAACATCAGCCATGTTTTCCAGGACATATTGGCGACCAGCCCATATAAAATTCTGCCCTGCAGTACGGGGGATGAACTGACTAATTGGTTTCCTTTCCATAGGTCTATGCACTGCAGGGCAGCATTTTATCTGGGCTGGTCAAAATCTGTAAAAATTATACGTGTCCTGGAAAACATGGCCGATGTGGACACCCTACTGTACAGGCAGGGCCTTTTTACCCTTGATACCATGGGGAAAATCCAAGCAGCTCAGCCAAGACCTCAGGAAAATAGTTTGTGGACTTCCACAAGTCTGGTTCCTCCTTAGGTGCAATTTACAAACAACAGCAGGTACCACGATCAACTGTACAAACAATTGTATCGAAACATAAAAAGCATGGGACCACATAGACGCTGCATCGTTCAGGAAGAAGGGGCAAATTTACTCCCAGTACTAAACGTACTTTGATTTGAAAGGTTCAACTGAACCCAAAGACAACAACAAATAAGCTGGTGAAGGGGTTGGAGGCATCAGGTACCAAAGCCATCATTAAGAGAGTCCTTTGAACTCTCTGGGTTTGACCAGGAGTCTCTGTGTGAAGCCCTTTTTCCCCAGGTTAGTTTATTTTTTCTTAAAGCATCTCCCTAACTGCCTCATGCCGTTAGCAGAGGGGCAGCTACACGGTACAGAAGAACAGTCTATAAATCATGAACAACTGGGACTGTTGGGAGATATGCATGAGAAAGATTCTAAAGTTGACATATGTACTTTATTATATTTTTTTACAATTCATTTTATATGAATTAAAATATTTGGTGATGGGAAAGCATTTACTACGCTAATTAATTATTTGGCTTTAGCATCTTTTCAGTCATGTAAATTTCACTATAATAGTGGAAGAGCTTCACTTTCAGTACATTCTCCTCCAGATAAGTGTAGGAGCAAATGACAAGCATCGTTTATACTGAATAACAAAGGCAACAATCTATAACATTAAACTCCTCAAATATTAAAAATGTGTAACCATATTTTTAACCTGCAGTATGAATTAGGAAAATAAATACCTTTTAAGACTGAAAATGTGCTTATCACCTTCACCAGATGATTGTTTTGTATCTTCTCTTTGATTAACAGAAGGGATAGCATTTGGAAAATAGCAGACTAATTATCTATTTAGATTGAAGGTTACACAAACAAAAGCTGGTCTCGTTACAGTATCTGACTCATGGACATATGATGCTGTCATGTTTTTTTTTTTTTTATTCAGCATCTCTATCTGGTACAACCAACGAATCAATGGGGGGGGGGAAAGAAAAATCTCACATTACCGAAACATTTTTATTAAGTAAAATAAAACATATTTTACATAGGTTGATTGATTTTAGTACTTTTTTTATGTAATCAAATGAGGCTATGTGGCAAGTGCCTAGTGGGCCAATGGTAGATAGTGTGGGCCACTTACGTTTAATGTACATTCTTAAAGTGCCAGTGATTTAAACCCCCAGTCTCGCCCCAAATTTACAAATATCACATGAGCACGTGTGATAGAGGGTGGGGTTAATCTACCTTATTGTAATCTCATTTTTATTAATATGTTATGTTTTTGAAATGAGATGCAATTCAAATATAAAGATTGAATGCTAACCCTTTTACTGCAGTTTTTCTGAAGTAATACTGCAGTTTTTTGGACATGAAAAAACTGCAATACTGCACTTTTTCTGCAGTATTACTGCACATTTACTGCAGTTTTACTGCATTTGTACTTCACTGTACTGCAGTTGTACTGCAGTTATTTTTGTACGGAAGTACAAATCCAATAAAGCTGCAGTAAATTGAAGTACAACTGTAGGTTTGCAATATAAAAAAAAAGTGCAGTAAATGTGCAGTAAAACTGCAGTACAGTGAAGTACAAATGCAGTAAAACTGCAGAAAATGTGCAGTAATACTGCAGTAAAAGTGCAGTATTGCAGTTTTTTCATGTCCAAAAAACTGCAGTAATTTTTTGTAAGGGAAATAATAATATACTGTTTTACACCCGAAAACATTTACTGTAGATGAATACGTATGATAGACAGATGAAAGTATGGAGACAAATGCACTTTATGGCTATTAATTTTTGGAAAGAATGCCTCAAAATAATAAAGAATTGCTGCTGGTTTTGGAACACAAATGTTGTTGCTTGACTGACTTTCATGTCAGGCTACATTTATGTCAAACATACCCCTTGTGCTTTGGTTAAGATGATGTGGGAATAGCAGTACACAAAATGAAGGTTCATGAAAGAGCATAAAAGGACATGAAACTGAACTGATGACTTATGTAAAATGAATAGATCTCTAGGCGCATCAACATAGAGACACGCTGGTCCCCAAATATCATACATTTAGTGTCCTGTAATCTTATTACTCATGTAATACCTTTAACAATGCATAAAATATCGGTGGAGAACCAGGGCTACCTTTAATACTGATTGGACCCTGGGCAAGTTCCTGCTTCCCCTGGGCAGTAGAAGAAAAGTTGCACTCACAGTGTGCGAGCAACACAGAGGTAAGCGGAGGGCCAATGCGGAAGTGGTCACAGGGGTCACCTGGGCCCCCTAGAGTGGCGGGCTCGTTAGCAGTGGTTACCACCATGGTTGTTGCAGGCTCAAAGAGGCAGCTGCTATGGGCCCCTCAGGAATGATGTGCCTGTGCAGAACTTTATTGCATTTTAATGATTTCTCAGCTTCTGTTTGCTTGGAACTAGTGTATTTGACTTGTGTCATGCAGTATTTGTATAAAATTTGGAATAATGCCAATTAAAGCAGGTATTTGTAATTGAATTTAAAAAAATAGTCTCCAAGAATAAACAGCACCGGGGTATGACATCATACCGTGGCCCTAATGCATAACTAGGATATTTAGAGCTACATTCCCAGCCAGTGCATAGCCATACCTGTGAACTACTACTACCGGGGGAGAGGCTTCATGTTGACTCGAGTGGAGCTAGCCATGTATGGGATGGGGCTGGCCACGCATAGGGTGGGATGAGCCTCAGACAACTTTTAATGAGAGGAAAAGAGGGAATAGAGAAGGCATAACCAAACAACAGTCCCTTACTAGGAGAAAGAATAAAAGCAGGACCAGAAGACTCTAGGTCAAACGTGGAGAATTTCCTGGTATGTGCACAAAAATGTATAAAAATCAGTTGACAAGATAACATGGGCCTTCCTACGTATATTTCTACAATTGATGATCAAGGTCAAAAGGCTATTTAGTAGTTCTTAGAATTAGTGCTAGTATTTGTAATAATACCCAAGTATGGAAGTAATAGACTGGATAATATTCACCCTTTTAATGTGCTTCCATGGAAATATATGATACAAATATTAAAATGGAAACTATTTACAAATATGTTACTATTTCTTTATAAACATCCACTGCCTAAAGCAGGCCATTAACTTCATTTCCATTGTACAGTTTTTGTACTGTGACAAGTGATGGCTTTGACTTCACAATGCCCTCTCGACTCCACTCTAACAATCATTCAGATATAAATCTTGATGGCAGACGGATTAGCATATATCATTACTAGGCACTATACTTTGCCTTGAGAATACTGAATTCAGATGCAGATATGTGAAGAAATCACATATTTGTTGCAAACAGAATTTAATGTGGCCGGCAAACAAACCAGATGTGCCGCACACAAGTAAAATATTTGATGTCCATACCTATACACACATACCCTTTCTGTTACATATACACAAACTATCCTTTATCCATACACACACTAACATCTGCCTCCTACTTTTGCATCAACTAAAAGCTCCCCAACCACAGTCAATAAATTTCTACCCATCGACAGCCCCCAAGTCACTCCTCAACAGTCTCCAAATTTCCATCAACCAAGTCAACCCTCCAAATCGCCTAATTCCTACCTTGGAGCTGTTTCTATTTTAAGCTACTAGCTTTCCCTTCAAAAACTACTAAAAGGAGTAAAGATTCAGTACCCTAATATTGTGATAACATACTTTCACCATTAGAGTAATGACCAGATCATGTCTCTGCTGTATTTACTGTGAGTAGCAAACTGCATTTAAATGTGTTTTACCATGTTGTGATTTGCTGTGCAATTTGCACTTTTCATTCAGCCTTTTTTTTTCCTGCAGTTTTCCAGCTGTTCTTGAACTAAAGCCCCATTTACCGTTAAGCAAGGCGATGGGAGAAAATCCGCATTAGCTGCCACAGAATCATGCACAAATGTGTTCGTTAGTAAAGTTTGTATTGCTTTATGAAATATTATTAAAGCGAAAATAGCTGCCATCAACATACCGATTAATGAGAAATGGTGAGATGACTGCACCAAGAAATAACATTAAAAATAAAGGAGAGAAACATTAGACAATCTCAATTTAACATTTTTTTTTATATTCCTACATATTTACAATCATGTTACTTGCTTTATAGGATTTACAAAACATAAATGTCCCCAGCATTAAAATGACGGTAGCTGCCCCACTGGTGAAACATCCAGGTCTGTAATCTATTGTAACACCAATCGTCATTCTGTATTTGTGATGTCAGTGTTACATACACAGAGAGACAACACAGTTTCTTGACATACATATAAATTGTAGAAACAAATTATATTATTTCACAAAACCATATGTACAGATTTCTACCAACAATATGCATCAGAAGAAAACTTGGATTGTACACAAGATGACCCTTCATTTACAAAGGTGTTTACTGTACATAAAATGCACAAACATGGTATGCAGATCTTTTCTGTGTTCTCCCATGTATCAATCTTATTAAAAAGTGCACGCCCATGCAAAGAAAATAACCATACCTTAACCTTTCCTCTTCTTTTTTCCTAAGGCTGAAGTCTCGCTGGACAACTTGAAGAACATGTTCAGCTTCATCCTCAGTCAGGCCAGAAAGATCTAGTTTCCTACCCATGTCTTGTGTTGTCCTGAATGCAAAAGCAATTAAGAGAACTGTAAATCACAAACAGATAGCTTTCGCCATCAGCTGTATATCTAGGGAAACGAAAAAACGTTTCTACTAATTATAGATGGTGATAAATAATTTATTTGAGGTAAAATGTACAATACGAGTCAGTAGTATTCAAAAATAGCTGGACTGCCAGTATTTTGTCTTCTGATTTACAGGAAAATATAATACACACAATATTAATATCAAACAATTGTAATACTGCTATCTTCTCCTATCAAGTGATAATGACAATCCTCAGTATCTCTACAGTCCTTCTTCAAGGACACCATCCGGTTAACCTGCCCTGTACCCAACATATAACTAGATGTTATTATCAGTTCAAGAAAGCTGAACAGGCTCTTTAAAACACTCCTGAGAATTCAAAATGCGTGAGTCAACTGTGCATATTTAATATTTTTGGTAATGTACCAGTAAGAGGCATTTTACAGCCGACTGGGGAACTATGTTGTTAAACCCAGCTAAACCATTCAGAAGTATTTTCCAAATGGGTCAATCACCTACAACTAAATGTTCCTGCTATTTGGACTCAGCTTGTCTACCATGAAGCTGACCTTGTCACCCTGATTGCTCTGTTTGTGAGTTTTTAAATCTACTTTGTGCTATACCTCCCCAGTTCTCATTTCAGTAAAAAAGGCTGAATAGTAAAGAATAACATAATGCATATCACCCTGCCACCTCTTAAACCAAAACGTTGCTCTAATCTTTTCCCACATAGAACAAACTCTACAAGCAGCTGTGGTGATGATTTAAGTCACATTAACCTCAGTCATTTAGTAATGTAATCACAGCAGAAAATGGGACGCAACTCTAGGCATAACATCTCCTGGGTATGTCCACACCACTTAATTTACCATTAAATATAGACGCATAGGAAATCTAGGTTTGTTTGAAACATTTGCTTGTTACATGTTTGTGACACAAAGTTACCTAAGTTAACCCTCTTGTTATCCTGACTATAGATTTGGAAACCATAAATGTATTAATTATTAAAATAAGTTGATGTCTAAAAAACCTGCCTAAATAACCTGATTTCCGATACAACTTAAGGATGCTTCTAAATGGTGCTGGACTGTTAGACTTTAAACTACTCTAAATTGTGGAAACAGGGTAGTGCATTTTCTCCAAAACCAGAAAAACATTGATGTTCTACACCTTAACTGGACATACGAATATTATTGTTGTTTGAACACTTGTTTTCATTTCTCTTATCTGTTGTCTACACAGGTTCCAACTTAATCATGCAGGGTCCTGATTTATGTTTCCTGTTACCTGCTGTGTGTTCACAGTATAATATCCTTTTGGTGTTTGGGGGCAAGGATGGCACAGTCAGGCTGTTTGGGGGCAAGAATGGCACAGACACACTGGGGACAAAGATGGCACAGACAAGCGATTTGGAGGCTAATATGGCACTGATAAGCAGTTTGGGGCAAAGGCTGCACTCACACTGTTTGGGCAAAGGCAGCACTGAGGAAATCAGGGGCCCTGTGGTTCCTAGTTACACCCTCTTTACATGAATACACACAGATTATTAAACACATACACAGATGCTCTCCCACACACACAGTTCATTCCCATCGTTTGTCACTGTTACCACATACAACCGGGCTGGTGGTTGGACTCTATAAATGCTGCTATAGTGCAAATGAGTACAAGGGTCAGTACTAGTTTCTAACTGGTAAAAATGAATAAACATCTGTTCTCTGTGCTAATGCAGTAAAATGATTCCACAATGTGGTTGTGAATGGCTCGATCTAAAACACAAACGAAGGGAGGTCATGTTGCATAATGTATAAGTGGCTCTTTAGTCATTGGTATATATGTGGCATTGGATGTGATGTAGCCGAAGGATGTATAATGAGCATGGCAATTGTATTTTGCATTATGATTGCTTGACTCTACATCATCAGTAACATTACTTTCATTTTTCTTCATCGAGATGACTTAATTTAAAAAAGGATTTCTCATCATGTCACTGTTTTGTATAGTACAATTTGCATTGAAAAGGATATATATATATATTGTAATAAATGCAGTGCACCATGGTTTACTAAGGGATCTGACCTACAAATTAGTAAATAAGTGGAACATACTACTTATGCGCCTGATCGGTATCTCCTATTTACCTTTAATGCTGCTGCAAAAATGGTAAAGCCCAGTGTTTAAAAAAAGTCACCATTGTTAATTTATATCAGATGTGGTCAGTGTTTTGCTATACATAATTTTTCTTACATAGGATGGAGGAGGATTATGTGCAAGAAGATCTGTCATTTTATTTTTTCACCAAAACATAAAAATATTCGACTCTCGCAAGTTAAGACTTTGAGCCTAAAATGTTTTTATTTTGTCTCATATGACTATAGACTACATGTAAGCATGACCTGGATAAATATGACATGATTAAAGAATTATATCTGAACATACACAGCAGGGCCCTTAAGATCCATGTACAAAAAACACTCAGCATGTAATTGTAAAGATTATTTTTTTTAAATACATACTGGAGCAATAAAAAATAGACTCCCCTGCATTTTACTGCAAACAAATCGGCACAGAAATGATTGTTACTGGAGTTAGAAATTAGACGTTGGTCTCATTTAACTCCTTTCTAGCTGCCTCTGCTTAAAGCAGGGAGCATACCACAATATGCTTCTTGCACATTCTAGACCAGGGGTATCCAACCTGCGGCCCTCCAGCTGCTGCAGGACTACATCTCCCATAATGCTCTTTCAGCTAAGGGGCTGGCTGAGGAGTATGGGAGATGTAGTCCTGCAGCAGCTGGAGGGCCGCAGGTTGGACACCCGTGTTCTAGACAATCGGAATGTAATAGGAGTAGAAGCAGTCAATCATGGGAATGCTATGTCAAGACATGTTCTACTGAACAGGTGCAATAAGTTTACATAATAATACATTATGGCATCATTAGAGGTAGCCAGGGCAAAATTAAATGAAACAGGAATATAATTTTATAATTATAATAATTAAATAAAATAATTTGTGATCTACATGCAGTAAATACTCTGAAGACCATACAAAATGCGTTCCAATATGCATTACAAAATAAATTGCAGCTTTTCAACATTGTACTATAGATACAGGGGCATACCTAGAGTATTTGGCACCCAGGGTAGATCCTGTACGTGGCACTCCCCCACTTTAAAATGTAAAGACTCCCACAAAAAAATAATGTTGGCAATAATATTTATTTCACAAATTCGTAAACTGCATGTCAACTGGAAAAAAATCTTAAAAAATAAATTAACTTAGAAATAAATTAAATACGTTTAAATAAATGACATTTACTGAAAAGATATGGTCCAACATAACTATATCCTGAGCCACACATTGATGGTGGTACAGCCTAAAGCCCATCACTAAAAACTAAGGCAGACATGGTAGGCCTCTGCCCCTAAAACAGCCTATCGATGCCACCCCTGCCCCTGAAACAGCCAATCTGTGCCACCTCTGTCACTTTAGCAGTCTGCTTGTGCCACTTCTGCCCCCTAAACCGCCTGCCTGTGCCACCTCTGCCCCTGAACAGCCTGCCTGTGCCAACTCTACCCCTGAACAGCCTGCCTGTGCCAGCTCTGCCACCCCAAACAGCCTACCTGTGCCACATCTGCCCCCTTTACAGCATGCCTGTGCCAGCTCTGCCCCCAAAACAGCCTGCCTGTGCCACCTCTGCTGCCCCATAAATGGACTGCCTGTCCCATTTAGAAAACAATGAATGTGCACAATACAAAAATCCTTATTCATTTGTTCGTTGCTGTGGCCGCCATTTTAACTACACTAAGAAGAGGAGATCACCCCATTTTAATTCAATTACTTCTACAAGTTTATTTCTTGTTTTTATTGCAACATGAACGGATGAATGGGATTTCCAAAAACAAAACTGTTGAGTGACGTTAGTCCGAACAGAAGACATAGACACACAAATTTGTTGAACATGAAGAAATTCTTTCCCACCTAAAACGGTAGTTTATGTAGTCTTTTACATAAGCTGTACTTCAAAAAGATGCCCCACGGAAAAAAAGTTTTTCTCCTTGTGGATAACATATAGTGTTGTATACAGTAAAACAGATTAGCATAATAGTGCCTAGGTGAGCAATCATGACTGACCCACTGTATGATAAGGCAGTATGACAAGGAGTGTTTGTTTAGTAGACAACTAGAACACAAATGGCTAATATGAAGCCGAATAAAAGCATTCTATTAAGCAAAACAAACATAAAAAAGAAATCACAATAACCATATTTTAATCTGATATCAGTAATGAAAAACGGTGGGAGTTTCACAATTACGTTGTTCCTAGAGAGATATGTTTGTAATACTCTGCACTAACATTGACAATTTGAGTTTATCTATGTTAATGAACAAAAATGTAATTTCATTCTGTGCAATTCTATCCTGGGCATTTTGCCTAGAATAAAGTAATATCATACAATATGGGGGGGGTTGTCAAATGGCACCCCTTGCTGTACCAAAAAAATAACTGCAGTAATTAAAGAAACATAAATAAATAAAAAAGGCTAGTTTAGTAATGTTTTAAACAAGGACATATATTTAAACATCATAGTCATTCAAGCATACTGGAAATAATTAGGTTGAAGGGTTGAATTGAAGGAAAGGGAAGATGTCACATTTTTGAACCAATATTCTTCTTAGTCTGAAACCTTCTCAAACCTGTGTGTCCTGTGTCAGAATTTATTGGAATTTGTCTGCAAATGAAACATGTGATTGGAGTGGGTTAGTTGGTGGAAATACGTTTTCCTGCTTACAAATATGAATATATAAAATAACCATTTCTGTTTCTGAATATTGAAATCATGATTTGTGGTTGACATTTCGCAAATACTTCCTCCCACGTATTTGGGGAGGGACAGTCTAGATTTTTGGGCACAGTCACACATAGCTCATGGGTTGATTAAGGAGATACTCTGATTTCCACTAACTGACCAAGATCAATAATCAATGAAGGTCTGTGCTGTTGTAGCACAGACTTACACTGCAGCTCCCACATGGCCACCTCACGATGCACTGAAACCCAGGAATTCCACATGGTAGGCTACCTGGAGCTCTCCCACAGGAGTGGTTTTGATGGGAAGGGGGTGGGCTAGGCATGCAAGTGGGTGGGACTAGTCCCAGATAGACATTGGTTTGAAGTGAGAGTGGGCGTGACTAAAGGAGAAGATCAAGGAGATTGACCCGGAGACCTGGGGAAGCAGCTCATTTCTTCCTCTGACCCTGCTGAACCCCAACTCTAGCCACAAATGCCCCAAAAAGGTATCCCGATTTGGACACTCAAAACGTTGGAAGTTATACTTATGCACCTGTGATTTCTAGTAGCATTGTCATTGATACCACAGACTGGATGGGCCTAATGGTTCTTATCTGTCTATGTTTCTATGATTTACTTGTACATTATTCAAATTTTAAACGAAGAAACATTATGTATATACAAAATCAACTACAGTATTATTTATTTGTTATTCAAATCACTGATATTTGACAGTTTTATTTTGTTTCTTTCCTTTCAGCTTGAAGATGATAGGCAGTCACACGTAATGTTATCATAACCGTGCCTTTACAACCTACGGCCTTTCTCAAGTTTCTAAATACAGGGTGATGATTACTTTACCCTAGGGCAAAACACAACCATTTCTAATGTGTGTCACAGTAATTAGCTACTAAGGTGTGTGAGGAATTGAAAAGGTTGCACAAAAAGACAACTGAGATCACCAAATAACCTAAAAACGAATGAACCAAGAGATATGTTCAATGTAAAAATGAAAGGTTGTACACAAAATTTCTGTCAGAAAACTTGGTTTCAGACCTTGTGTACGAAACTAAAACTCAATTATACATTCTATTTCTATGTGACAGAAACAATGGTTGACCTAACCTGGTGTAAGTGCACATAGAACTAGAAAGAACCCTTTCCAACATATAATCAAACACTGCTCATGTCAGAGAATAATTTAGATTGTTAATGGGTTATTCTAGGATGCAACACTGTTGAACCATGAAAAATGTCACTACACTACAATAAGTTTTCTCATTTTCACTAAAACAACTGCAAGACTTCGCTATTGAGGCCCGAAAAATCCACGGACTATCTGCTGTGCATGTAGACACTGCATCGGAGAAGCAGACTTAAAGGCGACTCGGCTCTGATGACATGGAGAGGATATTGAAAGCATGAGAACCTCTTAGCTTGCATCTTCATAAATCAACAAGAGATATGCAGCGATATTTTCTAAACTGCATCTTCATCATCGTTTTCTAACCTTCTGGTTTACTGTGTTAAGTAATATAATAAGTCATAATATTAACTGCAGTAATTCTTGTTTATGGTTAACAGTATCAATATATTGGTAAACATTTTCTGGGCTAACTAAATATTTAGATACAATATTTACAGTATTTAACAATATTTATTCACAACATATGCAAAAACCTCATTCCCTTCGGATTGCTTTTTCAGACTGAAGAAGACAAAGCTTGGGGACCTTTCCTTTCGTCAATCAAACATCCAGTGTATGCGGATGACTCTGCCACAATGTCATGCCAAGCCACAATTAAATGTTTAATTACAGATAAACTCATGACAAGCAGATGTCTATGCCATCACAAGGTGAGCAGCACACTTTGCTGCTCTATAAGTTACATGGGGGCTACTGGGTTACTAGATGCATTCATACATGCATTTATAGCAGCTTTCTCCTCAATGACATAATCAGCAATGGCTTGTCTATGCTATCGGTATGGATACTTGCTGGTCTGCTTAAGCGAAGATAGTACAGGGTGTTTCTATTAGGGAGATTGTAATATAATTCACAAAAACACAAAATCGCCAAAAACACAAAGCCAGAGCATGATCCAGAACCAAGCTGGAAGGAAAACACTGCTATAACGCTTCACCAATCACAGAGTCCTAGCGCATGTCCAAAAAGGGAGCTAATGCAGTCTTAGCTTGAGTGTGGGCTTGGTAACTCTGTGTCTGTGCCAGCCTCAGCTTATAACATGACATTTTTAGAGCACCTGTGGTAGTGATCTTATCTCTAACGAGACTAAAAAGGCTAGAACAGCCCTTTTAAGCATCTAGATATGATCATCTCATATCATAAACTCCCTATTTAAAATAACCTTTGCTCATAATAAATATTATTTAAATAACAAAACTAATCAGAAAGGAAACGGTAGATATTTTTAATATGTGGAAGAATTCTTGGAAATGGAAACGGATTTGTAGTAACAGCGAGAAAGACACAAGGCTATACAAATTGGGTTTTCTCATCTCCATGACGACATTCACAATGCCGTACAACTTCTATAGTTAGAAAACACTCCTTACTATATCACACACAATAATGACAGTTCACGTGTGAATGTCTACCAAGCCTCATGACACGCAGGGCTGCAATTTTGCAACTTACGGCACAATGTAATAAACAGCACTTTATCGCAGCAGTTATGTCCTTTAATTTAATGTAAAATACTATAAATTATAAACGGGATGTTCCTGTAGAGGCATCAGCAGCATTCTCTCATTCCAGGACACTTAATGGTCCCAGGAGACTGCCCCAGGCCAAGGGCAGTTTGATCAGGTGAAACCCAAACTTGTGGTCACCTTAACATAGGGGAGAGTTCATTCCTTTTTAAAAAGAAAAAACAAATCTAGTATAGCAAACAATCAGAAACTAATATTTTTAGGCAATGACTGTGAATATTAAATTTAGACTTTTCTAGCATTGCTATTCGTGAACAAAAAATGTATGTCTTGGTCGTGCTTAATAAGCCACCTGTATTAATAAAACAACAACCTGAGGTGGCGATTAAAAACCTCCATAAACGGCAGGTCATGAGGGCCAGCTGTCTGCCTTGAGACATGTTCTTGCACCTGGCTAGTCTGAGCTCTTACTGAGTTTTATTATACTGCATCAATAATTTAGCAGAGAATATGGAGCATAAAACCTTAATCTTAAAACTATATGGGCATTCATAAAACACATTGAGCATCACTAATCTATACGGTAAATAAACTTGTCTATGAAGAAGGGAGAATAAGCCATTCAGATCAAATGCCCCTGCGGACTCTTAAAGGGACATTAAGTCAAATACTACATTAACTTTAAAACACATGCCAGCTCTATTATGTATCTAATGCATATGATGGCTGAATGTTTCCTCATAATTAATATTTTCCTCCAAATGCATAGAGGAATTCAACAGGAGATTTTCTCTATGTTTGTTTTTCTTCATAGTCTCCCAGATATCTGACTTGCCTTAGATGTGTTCCATCGAACTCATCACCCATCATCCAGACAGCCAGCTCCAGCTTGCGCAAGTTTTTCAGCTAGTCTAACTGGACCAACATGAGTATGCACATTTGGTGCTCCTATTGAATTGAATGGGAGCACTTTCCTGCCATCAATTGGCTACTATAAGCACCCAAATATGCAATGAATCAGGCGAACAGAGGGGGCGCTAAACTGCAACAGATAAGCAATTTTTTAAACAGTCATAAATGCATATTAAAAGAACTTACTAAGTACTTTAATATACGCTCACATTTGACGAGTCTTTGCTTGGGGCTCTTTAACAAATGTAATCTCAGTGAAGATGCAACCATTTATTTTTATAAAGATGTATTTTTGTTAAGATGTATATATATATATATATACATACACACATGTATATTGTGGTCACAACTATGTAAAATTTTCTAAATTAAGCAAACACCAAATGTATTGTTGTTATCCATGAAACATCAGACACAATTCAATGACTGGCATTGGTGTGAATCACATACGAATTCCAGCTATTAACAATTTTTATTTAGATAAAATTTACAAAAAATATTTTTTTGATCCTTATTTCAAAATATTAAAATGTGCCATGCAATATAGTTATCTCTATTCAAACAATATGAATATGTTTAATAAAATGCTTTTCGTATACCCCCACAATTCATTCATAACTTGATTTTTTGTGTAACCAATTTCTAATAAGATCCCATTTTGTATTATCAGCGAAACATTGTTTCAATGAAAGCTATAATATTATTATATCGTCAAAAATCAAAATGTGACGGAAATGAGTGCCACATTTACAGTCTTTCTCGGCAATCGCAGTGTTTGATACATCACCTTTCGAGTGCCTTTGGGTGTAGAACCTCAAGGGTTAAACATCAGGTTAATTCTTTAAGTTGTGCATTGCTGCATGGAGACTTATTCAACGCTGAGATGTCCGCAGTGCATTGCAGCCTTTCACCAGCAATATTCCAATACTTTATATGTCAGATCTAGTATTAAGCTTATTTTTTGGGTCAGATAAATAATGCATCCAAATGGTTTACGGTTCCTTATAACTTCATACATGCAGCATCGGTGTAACTCCAGAAGAGCACTTTAGGCTCACACCCTATTCCCACTAGGGACCCTGCCCGCCAACACCCACCCACCAAGCACATAGTAGTGGGGACACAAGAAAAGATGGTACCTGTGTGCCAGCTGTAGCCTGCAAATCCAGCAATCAGACTGAAGGGCAGAATGCAGTTGGCAGCTCTGACACTGGTGAGCTGATGAGCTGGCACTGGGCTGCACACACTCCACAGATCCTTGAGACTGCAGCACACACACTCACCCTCACACTCACCCTCACTCCCTTGCAGGCTGCTAGATAGCAAGTGCCTTGCCGATCACAGCCGCTTTGCTACCTTCTCCAGGGTAGCGACTAGTCTAGTTCACATCTAGCATCCAGCACATTACATCAGAGGGCATGTGACTCGAGTGGTCACGTGACACAGCAGGCTGCAGAGAAAGCGGGGCGGCAAATTGAAACTATTGCAAGGATGGGGCGCATTTCGCTTTATTCATTGATATTGTTTTAACGAAAATAAGCCAGTTTAAGGATATTTTTTATATGGTTTGACCGATTTTACTGCATCACACGCTTGGGAACGGAGGAGAAAAGCACAGGTTTTATTTAGATTTCTTACGATGTATAGCTCACAATGCCATCCGTGTGTCTGTCTCCCTTTGTCTGACGCTGTCTTTTCATATCCCTGGCTGTCTCTCTACACCCCTAGCTTTGATTTTCTGTCTGCATGTCTAGCTTTGGCTGTCTATCTCTTCATTCCTGGCTGAGGCTCTCTACCCTCTCTGGCTGTATCTCTCTCCCTCCCCATCTCTTACTGACTGAATCCCCATCCCACTGGCTCTTACCGTCTCTGTGTCTCACATTATCTCTCGCCTTTTTTTTTTTTTTATCTCTGACTGGCTCTTAATTTTTCTCCCTGACTGTCTTTCTTACCCTCCCTGACATATTCATTCTCTTTCATACTCTCTCTCTCTCTGACTGTCTTTCCTACCCTCCCTGACATATTCATTCTCTCACTTTCTCATAACATAGTGTATGTATACGTGTGACCACATAAAGAAATAATAAAGACAAAATGAAATAATAATACCTATCTATACACACACACATCTCTCTTTGACATTACTGTTATTACAACTGCATCACAGTGACACCATTGTGTGTCCACAGGGAGCCTGTATTAGCCCAGGGATGCATTTTTCCCATCACTAGGAATCACAATGCCAGAAAACTTCATAAATCTGTGAGGTAATTATTATACAGAGATTATTCTATATAGCACAATAACGAGCATGTAGAAATTATTTTGCTGCCTTAAAAAAATAAAGAAAATAAAAACCTTAGGGGTTGTTTATCTCCTTAGGAACCAGGGCTATTTTACACTACAGGATCAGAGCATTTTTCATGATTTTGCCATTTCATTCTTCAACAGTTATTTACCTCTTTCTCATTTAATCTACCCGCACAAACTATAAGTAGGGATTTTTTTAAACTTTATTGATATAAGCAAGACATTCTTTTTATATATAAAATTTTTACAAAAATTACAGTATTCACAGTCTTACATCTATATAAATTATGTTGGCTGCTTAGGATCGTGTTTATATTCTCCTGTGCACCAGCATCTCCCAATGTTAAAAGCTTGTATTTCATCCTATTTTGGTTTTGATGGGCCCCATTCAAATGTATCAAGGCCATTGATGCACAGGGGTATAAACATGCTCTTGCACAGACAATCGCACATTTTTCAATCCAGTGCCATTGGGTAAAGGTGTATTTTTTGGTGAGGTTTGCAAGTTAGAACTATAACTTTTACTTTTAAGCAACATCGAAAACCCACCCCTGGATGCCAAAGCGAGAGTTTTTGCCTCTTGCAGGATGGCACCGCCCATTAAAAATAAACAAGTCTCTCCAGACCCTCTTGAGAACTCTAAGCTCCCCCTGCATGTTGAATACAGATACTGCATTGAACCATGCAAGTAAATGGAACCCAGCTTGCTAATCACACTGTGATTAAAAAAAAAAAATCAAAGCTCTCCCAAATAGCACATGTGGGCAGAATGTCAAAATTCCTATTTGAAAAATGTGCACCTTCCAAATGTGGCTTTTTAGCCCCAAACAGCCTGACAGACCCAGGAATGGGTGGTATCACTGTACTCAGGAGATGTTGCTGAGCACATATTGTGATGTTGTTTGGCAGTAACACAAGTCAGAAAAAGTGTTTTTTTTTACAAACTGTTTTTTTGGTCATGCTAATGCGAGTTGGACTTTTGTCTAACTCATGTACATTCTCTGCTGGAAACTTGCATTTTATGCCAAATCGCAATCATATGCCCTTTTGTGAATAGGGGCTTCTGGTGAGGCTGAGGAAAGTAGGCAACTGTCTATATGTGTTACATAAAAATATATAACTTACAAGAACTTTAAGAGCTTCACAAAATGTTTTACTTTACTTTGATATTTAAAGCTATACAGGGACCAACAGTACAAACATGCATTTCAAATGGCTCATTAAACTAATATGGGCAAACTGATATTTATCCTGCACAGCCTAGCAATAAAATGGATAATTAGCCAAATACAGTCTATGAAAAGGTTATTTAAAGCCAGTCTATTGCTACCATTTACATTGACATTTAACGTTATTTCCATAATGCCAGACAAAAACCGAGTGATTAGCAGCTCATAATTAAAAGTTAGTTTACCTTCGATAAACATATCGAAGATAGATATTCCCAATCTTCCAATGTCAAGGTAACTCCATATATAAAACTCCTAACAATTAGTGCATAAGGTAAAATATATGGACATAACTTGCCTGAGCACTGACTCCCCCTTTGTTTCCTTACACAAAATAAACATGCATTTATGTTTCATAATTCATTGATTAACGAATCTAGCTAAAAAACTAAACATTTACTGATTTTAATTATGCATGCATTATACCTAGAATGGTTCCTAATATATTGTTAGGATGGGTATTTCAATTTTCTCCAAAATATTGTTTTTTGTGCATTGCTAATGAATGCTATATAACATGCTTTGAACACTTACCAAATGATTGCTACCTAACAAAGTATTTGTTATGTACACATTGCTAGTACCAAGTTGGACCCCCTTTTGCCTTTGGACTGCCTTCATTCTTTGTGGCATACTTTCTACAAGGTGCTGGGAACATTCCTCAGAGATTTTGGTCCATATGGACATGATGGCATCACACAGTTGCTTCAGATTTGTCGGGTGCACATCTAAGATGTGAATTTCCTGTTCTACCACATCCCAAAGGTGCTGTATTGGATTGAGAGCTGGTGACTGCAGAGACCATGTTTCATGTTCAAGAAACCAATTTGAAATAATGTGAGCTTTGTGACATGGTGCATTATCCTGCTAGAAGAAGCCATCAGAAGATGGGTACATTGTGGTCATAAAGGGATGGACATGATCAGATACAATACTCAGGTAGGCTGTCGTGTTTTAACGATGCTCAATTGGTACTAAGGGGCCCAAAGTGACCCCCACACCATTACACGACCACCAGCAGCCTGAACCATTGATACAAAGCAGGATGGATCCATGTTTTCATGTTGTTTACGTCAATGTCTGACCCTGCCATCTGAATGTCGCAGCTGGAATCGAGACTCATCAGACTGGACGATGGAAGACTGGAAGAACATTGCCCAATTTTGGTGAGCCTGTGCGAATTGTAGTCTCATCTTCCTGTTCTTAGCTGACAGGAGTAGCACCTGGTGTGTTGTGTGTTCAGAGATGGTATTCTGCATACCTTGGTTGTAACAAGTGGTTATTTGAGTTACTGTTGCCTTTCTGTCATCTTGAACCAGACTGCCCATTCTCCTCTGACATCAACAAGGCATTTTCATCCACACAACTGCCACTTACTGGATATTTACTCTTTTTTTGGAACATTCTCTGTAATTGAGATGGTTGTGCGTGAAAATCCCAGTAGATGAGCAGTTTCTGAAATACTCAGACCAGCCAGTCTGGCACCAGCAACCATGCCACGTTCAAAGTCACTTAAATCCCCTTTCTTCCCCATTCTGATGCTCGGTTTGAACTTCAGCGAGTTGTCTTGACCACGTCTACATGCTTAAATGCATTGAGTTGCTGCCATGAGATTGGCTGATTACCTATTTGTGTTAAGAAGCAATTGGACAGGTGTACCTAATGCGGCCTAAGTGGCCAGTGAGTGTATATGTTAAGAACTTTTCAACATGAGAACAGGTAACCCCCCTTTCCCTCACATGCAGCAAAATAAAAGAAGAAACCAACTAAAAGAAAACAAAAGATCTCCTCTAATCCTCCTACATGTATTGGTCAGGGAGAGCGATCACAAATGATCACAGGTTTGCACCTTAGCACCAATTCAAATGAAAAAGTGAAGTAACTGACATTATTTTTGCATCTTTTATAAAGGTCTTTAGGTAATATAGTTTAAATGCCATGTCATAAACCTATTATTTATCATTGTAGAAGAAGATATTCCACACAAAAAAAAATGGCATTGAAAAAAAACAGAAAAAAACTTTTTTCCCAATCTTTCCATTTTTTCCCCAGACCATCTCTAGTCAGACCTCACCTAGTGTATTGTGTAGCGTTCTGGAGACCCATCTCCACAAGGATATTGATGTTCTGTAAGGAGTTAGAGAGAGAGCTACTAAAATGTTGAATGATTTGCAGAACAAAAAATATCAGGAAAGACTAAGGGAACTGAATATGTATAGCTTGGAGGAAAGGAGAGAAAGTGGAGAAACATTAAAATACCATATTTCCTCGATTATAAGACAAGGTTTTTTCCAGAGCAAATGCTCGGAAAAATACCCCTCGTCTTATAATCGGGATCGTCTTATAATCAGACCTCATCTAGGTCTGACTATGAGACTAAGATCCAGATCCCCCGCAGCGATGCAGGGGACCTGGATCCTCCTGCCCCCACCCACAACTTACCAGTACTTCTGAGTCCCCGGTGCTTAGTCCGGGCAGCGTGTAGAGCTCTACGCGATTCGCATAGACAACTTCCGCTGCAGCCGGGAGGAGGTGCGGTTAGCAGCGTGGGTTGTCTGTGTCCATCGCGCAGACCTTCCCTGGCTGTCAGAGTTCCGTGATCTCAGAAGGTAAGTTTGGAGGAGGGAGTGTTAAATGAGGGGCGTAATGCATTTCTGGAGGCAGAGTGCTCTGTGAAATGCCTTTAAACCCCCTTAATGCCACTCTGCCTCCAGAAATGCCTTTTAACCCTCTATACGCCACTCTGTCTCCTGAAATGCCTTATACCTCCCTATATTCCACTTTGCCCCTCTGGGGGGGGCAGGTTAAAAAAAAAAAGGAAATAAAAACAAAATATTTTTCTCAATCATAGCTTTTATTAAAAAAAATTGTTCACATAGTTTACATGAATTAACATTTACTGGTAAAACTTTGTTCCTATAGGGTCATCTTATATTCAGGCTTTTTCTTTTTTCATAAATTAATATTCACATTTTAGGGGGTCGTCTTATAATCGAGGAAATACGGTACGTTACCAAAGTACAGGAAGAAAGTTAATGTTAATCCTGTTTAGATGGACCAAATGGTACTCATCTGCTTTCAAAATCTGTATTTCTATGTGTGGAACCTATTGAAGTCAATGGATGATGTAATACAGGCTGGGGGTCCTTAGTGCACAGGGGTATATAAATCATGTGCTGCACCTGCAGTTGGCCCTGACCCTTCATGTGGCAAGGTGCAGCATATGATTTATATACCCCTGTGTACTAATAACCCCCAGCCTGTATTATTATTATTATTTATTGTTTTATATATCGCCATCAAATTCCGTAGCGTATTACATCATCCACTGACTTCAATGGGTTCCACTCATGGCACTCAGTCTCCTGGTCATGGGAGTGGTGTTTAGGTATGCCCATTTCCCGCCCTATCCCCCTCCCAAACCATACAAATGTAAGATGTTTGGGATTAGCCCTGTCTTCATATTCTAGCTCCGCCCCTGACATATCTAACCCCCTCAAGAAATCCCCCCAAACCAAAGAGGAAGGGCTCTGGGTTGCCGGAGCCTGGTTGTTCCTAGTTTTGTACTGTACCAACCAATTCAAACTCCAGAAAAGTATAGCAAAATGAACCAATCATTTTGTCCATATTTCTTACCTCTTTCTATAAATCGTAACCTCCTCTTAAACCTTTTTTTATTTGACATTCACTATATAGCCATTCCCTATTTCACCCCTTTCATTAAAGGAAAAATGAATCAGCATTTTCTACAGCCCTTCACTATTTACATGGTAAAACAGCTTCAAGGCAACAGACTGCATTACTGTTTACTCATTATCATTGATCGTGCAGAAAATTGATTTTTCAGGTGTTTTTTCGAAATTATCTGCTACTATCTTCCTTAGATATTCTTTGGAACCCATCTCAACACCAGAATGGAACCATTAACGTTTCATAGCTTGATGTAAACTCATTTCATTAAGATGGCAAAATGTTTTCTCATTTACACTTCCAGGGACATTATACATTGGGATTTTTGGATTAAATGATAAAAAAAAAAATACTGTAGCGTATATAGTAGTGCCAAAATCAAAACATGTCTGTTGGTTACAGTGTATAAGCGTTATAAGCTTTATGAAAAATCACATTCACTAACTTCATTTTTATCAAGAAAACAGCCATGGATTATTGGAAATATTACCAGTTAATAAAATAATATAAATATTACTGTTACTGAAAATAAACAACACACAAAATCAAACTATGTATAATTATTGTAGGAATGCATATTTCCTCATTATTCAGTACTGCATTTCAATAATTTCAAAGTATTCTATATACCAGAATGTCCATGAGGTTAGTGGACGTTTTATGGAAATTGAATTAATATATTTGTGTAGCACATGTGACTATTCAATATATAGCTTATGGGTCTTATATATTAAAAAATGGTTATACTGGTAGAAATGTGGGTTTATGGCCATAGGTACTAACAGAACAGACAGCAGGATCATTTAACTGGTTGCTATGGTGATAACATCACTTTTCAAGTGTCTGTTTTACCAAAGCAATATTGAAGCCTCTTGGATAACCGCTGACTGCAGCTTTTCTTTGGCAGTGGCTTTTTCTATTCTTGGCAAATAGGTGTGTATCGCTGCCCTCTTCACTGTCATTGATTTTCCCATTCTCCATTCCCTTCTTACCATGGTCTTTTTTAAAAACCCTGCCTAGCTGCCACAAAGGTCCTTTTACCTTGTATGTAATATTCAGAGATGGTAAAAATAAAGCGATGGAGGAAAGGAACAAGTTGCTGCAAGGAAGAGCCACCAGGCTGACTATATTAGATAAAGGGTCAATACTAATGGCGTAGAGTCATGGTTACCATCTTACAATGACTAATAAGAAAAATGTGCTGTTAAAAAAAAAAAAAAAAACTTGAAAAGAATTGATGCTGTTTTGAAGGCAAAGGGTGGTTACTCCAAATATTGATTTGATTTAGATTTTTCTTCCGTTTACTCACAAAATAAACTATTAACATGTCTATTTTTCAAAATATCCCTTCTTTACAGCAGTTTTAACACCTGCATAAAACTTGCACAGTACTGTTATTAAAACTACGCTTTTTATTCTAGATCAACATCTCTAGCTTCTAACAGGCTTCTTGGATTTGTATATGTACCAGAGTAGATATTTTAATTAATGAATTATAAAAGGACGCATCTATTTTTCAAATACATTCAGTTATAGTTATATTCCATTGATTTTATATTTATATTGATGACGAATGGGAGAATCAGTAACAGAATGAAAGTGTCAGCAAGGTGCATATTACAAAAAAAGAGGGAAATCAAACAACATTAGTGAGGAGAACACATTCTTTCTGGAATCTGCACATCACATGCTGAAGGAATTCTTGAACAAATTACAAAGGATTCCAGACTTGTTTAATTCACTTAGTAAGGTCACATTACTTATACTTCATGTGATGTAATTGTACTAGGATTGTGCAAGGATTTGCAGTCATATGTTCAAAGATTTATTCTCAATCCATTATAAAACACACAGTGGCATGTTACATTAGAAGATATGCTAGAAGACTTGGTAGAAGAAAACTTGGCCACAGGACTATATCTTTAGTCCTAGATTCTACATTGCAACTATATATACAGGGCCGGCCCTATAATGGGGCAGACTGGGGCAATTGCCCCAGGCGGCACTTTAGAAGGGGCGGCACTTTGCCGCCCCAAGCGCTTTTTTTTTTTTTATTTTTTATTTTTGAAGCGGAGGAGAGAGAGAGGGGCACCGAGTGGTTTTCGCTTACCCGCTCGGCGCCCCTCTCTCTCTCCTCTGCGGCGAGTCTCCCTGTTCGGTCCCGGTGCCGGCTTGTAATGCAGAGCGCCGGAAGTGACGTCAATTTCCGGCGCTCAGCATTACAAGCCGGCACCGTGGCAGAGCAGGGAGACTCGCCGCAGGACTCTTTAAAGGTAAGCACCGGGGGGGGCGTCGGTGAAGTTTAAAATGCCTCCCCCCCCCGGCGTCGGCGGGGGGGCGGCATTTTAAACTTCGCCCCAGGCGGCGTTAAGTCTTCGGCCGGCCCTGTATATATATAATATATATATATATATATATATATTTATATATATATATAGTATAGTATATAGGGTGATTTGGGAGATCATAGATCTGCCTTGTAACTGGCCCATTTTGCACTGGGACACTGTGGAACTTGTTTATCCAGATAGAGCAACCTGTCCCCCAGTTTTGTACCAGGTGGACTGCGGTCCCTTGGTCCTGCTGCTTTAAGTCTAAGTTGGCCCAGGCCAGGTTAAATCACTGTATACACTGCGCAAGGAGGAGCACAATCCTATGCTGATCACATAGTAAATGAATGGTCCCGGTGTGACGGGAATTACCGTGGGCTGGAAACACGGGAGCCATGCTTACAGTTGGGATGTGTGGGGATGACCAGCTGAGACTGAGGACATATGGTGTAGGCTTGAGTTTAGATGGCAGATTCACAGGGGAAGCTCCTTTCTCAGATTCCCAGTCCCCCTCTTGTGTATAAGTCACCCTATTTGTATTGGCACAGAGTAGCAGGTAAACACAGTCTGGCCTACCCAATCCAGACTTCTAAAGACTAACCCGCTATGAGCGCTTGATGCCCCTGACCGGGACAAACTCAGTAACTCTGTGGAACTGCCGACCAGATAGGCACTTAAAAGAGGTGCTTCTCTGGGCCCAATACCCAATTAGGACAATATTTGGACAAGAGACAGTGGGAACCCCGAGCTATCCATAGATGCCCCGGTTGTGAGAATAACCCTTAAGGGGAACCAACGACACCGCGATTAATGCTCCCCAGACAGGATATCCACAGGGGGTCCCAGAGTTAGGCACTAATGGCTAATTGAATTATACAATTGTATACTATCCTGAGTTAATGGGAGAACCAGATGGGGAACAGTGTTTAACCCCTTAATGACAATACTGTTTCTTACTCGTAGTATATTGTGGGACAATGGCTCTTTTAACATGTTTCAGTGTGGCTGTTTAGCTGTGATTTTCTTCTTTCTCATTTCGTGCTCCCACACATATTATATATTGTTTTTTTTCAAGACAAACAGGGCTTTCTTTAGATACCATTATTTTTATCATATCATCTAATTTACTATAAAAAAATGATAAAATATGGTGATTTTTTGTTCAAAAATTACTTTTTCTCACTTTTTAAACAAAACACTTTTACTCATCTGCAAAAACGAATGAAAAAACCCGGTAAATAGACTACTATTTGTTCTCAGTTTAGAAATACCCAATGTTTTTATGTTTTTTTTTTTGCTTTTTTTCTGCATGTTATGGGGCAATAAGTACCAGTAGTGTTTTGCTATTTCAAAACCATTTTCCCCAAAGCTGGTCATTCTGCCCCATGTGCTATTTCGGGTATCTTAGAAGCCGGCCAATGCAATTTACGCCATCAAACCATATATTTTTAAAAACTAGACACCCCAAGGTATATTAGATGCTGGTATTAGATGTGGTCCATACCTTAATTCCCATTTTTAACATCTTATTTCTCAGGATTTAGCAGAGATTATCATACAGTTACCAAAGAAATAATTTCATATACATGGTAAGGTCCCTCTATTCGTAATGACTAATTGAGGGTATAATAAAATTACGGGACTTGAGAATTGTAAACCAAACTCTGTTTTTTGAGTATATATATAATACAAACAATAATTAACTTGAATCCAAAAAGCAGAGTTCATAAGTATAATGCTTGCCAATAAAGATAATAATTTGCAACATACCCCTGAGATACAGTCTCTCAGGAAACTCTGTACTCCGCCCCCCAAAAACTCGCAATCTCGCTATCTCGTGACACATAACATGTAAGTTTTATAAAAACAAAGCAGAAAGCTCAAACGTAGACAGTTGACCATCGTACGTTATGACTGCCTGATCTACTAGTATACTTACAATATTATAAATGAAAGTGTGAGTACACTAAATCTTAATAGATAATTATATATTGCATTAATCTTATCATAAGCCATTACATTATTCATGAAGAAATTAAAAGGTAAATATTTTATCATAAGCCTATAACACTGGTATTTTAATCCTTTCCATGCACTAATTTTACCACCAGCCTTTGTCAAACTTTATGGTAGTAATTGTATTTTTTTCACACACATTGTACTTCAGGTATAAATTTACCGCTCCTGGTATATGTCCGTGTCAAACAACACTAATATGTGTTCAGTAACATCTCCTGAGCGCAGTGATACCCCACATGCATGGGTTTGTTTGGGTTATTTGGGAGGTAAAAGGCCATCTTTGTGAGGTGTGTATTTTTGCCATTTAGACATCTGGTCCTACTGCCCCCATGTCCCATATCTGGGACATCTTTGAAGCCGGCCAATTCAATTTGCCCCATCAAATCATACATTTTTGAGGCCACCAGTGTGTACACAGTACCCCGTAGGCTAACAAGCTGACCAGCTGCCTCTGCTTACCTGAGTTTAACCCTTCTTACTCTGGAGCACCCAGCCCTAATCATTGCAACCAGCTCAGTCTTGTTTCCTGGACTGAGCCTGCCTATTTTATCCTGCTCTGCCCTTCAGCCAGGGCCTTTGCATTGGAGTGTAAGGGACCTTTTGCTCTACTCTGTACCTGACTTGGCGTGTTATACCGACTTCCCGTTTTGTCTTCCGTTCCTGGCATATCCGATTTGCAGCCGTCAGCCCTTCCAGTGGGCTTACCTGCCAACCACCCTTCCAAGTGGGCTTACCTGCCATCCGTCCTTCCAAGTGGGCTTACCTGCCTTCACCCCTGCCAAGTGGGCTTACCTGCCTTCAGCCCTGCCAAGTGGGCTTCCTACCTTGTGCCCTGCCCAGTGGGCTTCCTACCTTGTGTCCTGCCCAGTGAGCTTCCTACATTGTTCCCTGCCCAGTGGGCTTCCTGCCATACATCCGGTTTCTTGCTAAGAGACTGTTTAACCTGTATTTGCTTGCCCTGCCATAATATACAATACATAGCATTACCTGGAATTCTGCCTGTGGTGTATTCCTTTGTGCCTGTCTGTCTTATCCTTTGTTTACCATGCATCACCGTGTGCAGACAGAACCCCAGGTATCACCTGCAATGAGGCTTCTACCCAACCTGATTACCCGGGCCCTGACAGCTAGTGACTGGTGGAATTGCGCTACAATAATTGATCCTGCTTCACATTTCGCAGGCACGAAAGGCCAGCGCTGACACCCAGATTGGGCACATATGGCCCAATTTTTCTCTTTATCTCTTATTTTTCTCCCCACTTCTCCATTTTTATCTATCTCACCCCTTCTCTTTTGATCTCCTTTCTCATGATGTCTGCTCTTTTTCTTATCTCGCCTCCTCTTTCTCTCTCTCTCTCTTTTATCCTCTTTTTATCTTTCTTCCTCATTCTCTTTACATATCATTTTCTCGCTATCTCCCCTTTCTCATTTATCTCTCCCTCTTTTCTTTGATCTGCTCATTATGTCTCTTGATTTTCTTTATCACATCTCTCCAATTTATCTTTATTATCCTATCTCTATCTTCCTCTTAATCTCGCCCCTTTCTCCCTATCTCTCACCTTTCTCTTAATCTCATCTTTCCATTTCCTCTTTATCTCACTTATTTCTCTATCCCTTCTCTTTATTTCTACCTCTCTTCTGTCTCATTATCTCTCCCCTTTCTCATCTCCCTCCCCTTATTCATTATCTCTCTCCTTTCTAATTATCTCATACCTTTCCTCCCGTCTCTTTCTTCTCATTATCTCCCATTCTTACTACCTCTCTCCCTTTCTCCCCATCTCTTCCTTATTATCTCCTCCTCTCTATCTCTCCCCTTTGTTTTGCCTCCTTATTGTCTCTCCCCTATCCTTTTTTGACTCTTTATCACTCTAATTTCTTACTATATTTCCTCTTTCACTATCTATTTAAAGTCCTTTGGTGTAAGCACAAGGTCTGTTCTTACAGACCTGTGTTTCGGTTTCCCATTGTGATAGGAGCTGCATCAAAAGCTGCACGCTTCCCTGGAGAGAAGTGAAACTTAGCTGATCTCTGTACTCCTGATTTGGGCTTCTCTGACTACACGCTTTGGTTACTACCCCCACTTGTCTTTTTGGTAAAAGGTGTTTTGCACTATACGTTTTGTGTCTGTCTGGTTCCTGGTTCCTAACACTTACACATCCATGCTCACATACAAACATTTGCACATAGTTGCTCACACAACTACACAAACATTCAGGCTCACACACAAACATTTACACATACCTACACATAAACATTCATGCTCAGCCACATTTACTCATACACATTTATGCTCACACATACTTATACATACACATTCATGCTGGCACACAAACATACACATGCAACCCCTGTAGTTACGCCACTGAACAGAAAATACACCGAGCATTCTAAATGTGCAAAAGTCAGAAGTATGTTTATAAAAATAGCATGTGTGATGAGCTTATCATACAGCAATTTCCAGCAGAACAGGCTATTTACAGAAGGCAGAAATTAATTAACCTCTGTGTAAGATTTTCAACAACATATTCAACATCCCTGTAAATTCTGCTATACAAATCAATGGGAATTATCCATAAACAATTTTGAGACAAGAAAGCTGTGACCACTAATCCCTCCCTTACCCGCTTTCCTTACTTGCAGCTTCCCTTCGCTGCTCGGACATTGCCTGAGCAGTCTTGCATTTAACTGTAACTTGCATGTTAACCCCCCTAATGAGTGGCATCCCCATAGTATGCCATGGGGGGACTTGGGCTCAAGGGGCAGTTGTTTTGGACCCCCTGGGACTGCTTCCTTTGCCCCACGCTAAAGATGGCCCTGCATCTCTGTTGTATACTGTCCTCTGGCTGTTCTAATACCTTTCTTGACCACTTATCGTCATGGCTTCTCTCATCTAGTCCTGTCCTTATAGTCATATCTTCAACCTCTCCCTCTCTACGGGACCTGCCCCACCCTCCTTCAAGCATGCTGCCATAACTCCAATCTTGAAAAAGCCCTCCCGGGACCCAAATGATCTGCCTAATCTCTCTGCTCTCTCTTTGCCTTAAACTTTTTGGACAAATTGCATACACTCAACTACCTTGACTCCAACTATTTACTTGACCCACTGGATTCTGCTCTTGACATACTACTTTAACCACCTCCATTGAAGTTACTAATGCCATATTCACTGCTAAATCCAAGGGTCACTACTTTTGACACCGTGGACCACCCTCTTCTCATTCAAACTATTTATGATCTTGGTCTCTGTGACACTGCTCTCTACTGGTTCTCATCCCACCTTTCTGATCACACTTTCAGCGTCTCCCATTCCAGTATCACTTCCCATCCCTCTCAGTTGGTGTACCCCAATGCTCAATTCTAGGACCCCTCCTATTGTCATTTTACACTACCTCACTTGGCAAACTAATCTTGAGTTTTGACTTTCAATACCACCTGTATGCCAGTGACACCCAAATCTACCTATCCTCGACTGATCTTTCCTGCTTAGAATCTAACTACCTCACCTCTGTTTATAAGTAGATGCCTGCATGATTCCTAAAACTCAATCTCTCAAAACCAAACCCATCCTCCTACCATCCAATGCTATCATCCCTTCAATATCAATCGTGCCATCATCCTTTCTGTATGCTCCCAGCCCTGGCTTCACCCTTGACTCCAACCTTTCATTCACGCCCCACGTTCTGACTGTCTGAAACAACGACTGTCTCCATCTTAAAAACATTGCCCGCATTAATTCTTTCCTAACATAAGATGCCATCAAGGCTCTTGTTCATGCCCTCATTATCTCCCATCTTAAAGATTGTAACTGTCTTAGCTGGTCTTCCTAATCTTCCTCATCCATTGCTTTAATAACACCAATCCCCTCTGTCAGTCTCTTCATTGGCTCATTCCAAAATCCTGACTCTTACTTTCAAAACTCTTCATAGCGGTTGACTCATCTTCAAATACACGCCTGCCCAGTCTCTCTGCTTATGCAATGATCTCTCTGTCCTGTACGCTTGCCCCTATCCTTCCCTGGCGTATCCATCTTGCCCCCTGCCATCGGTCCATAACAAAATCCCTCAAGACCAACTTCTTTAAGGATGCCTACATTACATGTTGGTGCGCTTCCTCCCATTTTCCTTTAGCTCACCTTTCCTAGTACCTCTCTTGCATTCTGACAATACTTATACTAGTATGGCTGGTCCATCCCAAGAGTGGTACTTTTACCTCTTGTGTAATACAATCTAACTCCTTCTAGATTGTAAACTCATTCCTGCCGTTAGTTTCTGTAAACATACATAACTTGTTATGTTATACACTGCTTGTTATGTCCTGTACCTATTATAGCATTGCGGATATGATTGTGTTATATAAAACAGTAAATAATAAGATAAAACCTCAACTTTTCAGAAGTTTCTTAAAGCAACAGCAATGCCTTTTTTTCCAGACAAACACATCGCTTGTTTACTTTACCAGCAGCCTGTTTTTTTTTCTAGAAATGCTTTGCAGTGTATAGGGAGAGTATTAGATTTTAATTCGAAGAATTGACATTCCAAACTAATGGCATGGCTGTTTTTTCCTAATAGGCTTAAGGTTTTTTATTTTTTTACTTCCAACAAATCAATAAAATGACAATCTTTTGTAAAAAAAATGTCTAAAGTCTAAAGAAAATGATCAAATTATCTATTGATAGTCATAATGGAAATAATGTTTAATGTTATTTCTGCTTTTAAATGGATGCCTTATGATGCTCTTTCAAGTTATTATTTTAAATATCAAAAACATCCATGAAATATAATGTAGCTGTAGCTAAATGGAATTCTTAGCCATATTCTACAATTACTACAAACTTATTTTGAATACATTGACAAGATTTTCCAGCATCTCTAATCTGATACATGTTTTACTTTACAGAAAAAGTTTGATTTTAGCTAAATTGAGTAATAAAATGTTTTAAAAAATTATTGTTATATAGATATATTGAAATAAATGACATTTAGTTTTATTTGTAGAATATGATTTTAGTGAACTAATAATAATTTTTACTTTCTATAAATTATATGGGGATGTACTGGATACATGGAAATTCAAATACTCTTCTAAAGCTATGATCTGAAATATGCTACAAAAAGATGATTAGGACTGGCTGGGTGGAAAATGAACATGCCTGTTATTCCTAATTAGGAGCACATACGATTATATTATTAAATAAGAAAGCTTGATAGAAATAGTACAGCAGTCATAATGGAAGAGGAGCCACATGGAATTGTTATAATGAGATTTCTATTCTGGAAGAATGAAAAGAGAAAGGGAACATTGGTAGATTTAAAAGCAGGGGCGTACCTAGAGTATTTGGCACCCGGGGCGGATCCTGTAAGTGGCACCCCCCCCCCAAATGTAAAGACATCTACAAAATTATGTTGGCAAGAATACTTATTGCACCAATTTGTAAACTGTATGTCAACTGTAAACAACAAGAAATCTAAAAAAATAAATTAATAACTTATAAGTAAAATAAACACATATAAATAACATTTACTGAACATATAATAGTGCTTTCTTTAATAACCCTCCAAAAAAAACGGCGTCCACATTGCCCACATAGAACCTGGCCAGCACCCAAATTACATACACATAGGACGTGCCATATTTGCCCCCAAACAGCCCAGCATGAGTCAGCATTGTTCCCAAACAGCAGAGTGTACGCTATCTTTGTCCCATGAACACCCTGCCTGTGCCATTTTTGTCCCATAAACACCCTGCCTGTGCCATTTTTGTCCCATAAACACCCTGCTTATACCATCTTTGCCTTTTTGACAAATCAACTATACACCTATGATTAACACAAACACTTTTACAGTCACTCACTAATTCACTTTCATTCACAAAAATTATTTACACATATTCATTGATGCATTCTCACAAATTCATTAATTCTCTCACTCATTCACACAATTCATCCACACATTAATCCATTCATTTTCTCTCTCTTATTCTGACTCTTTATTTCAATATTCTTGCTACCCTCCTTTATCCCTATCTACCCCTTCTCACTCCCTTCTCCCTATCTACCCCCTATCCCCCCGTCTCACTCCCTTCTCCCTATCTACCCCCTCCTAACTATCTACCCTCTCCCCCCTTTGAAGTTCACTTACCTTTCAGGAGTCCTGCGGTGGGGGTGCAAGGCCTCTGCCTCCCAGCTCTGCCACTGTATGGAACAGTATAGAGTGATGGGAGTTATGATGTACTTTAGAGCATAATTATATAATGAAAAAGACATTGGAAATGGTACAGCATAAGACCCATCACTCTCACACATTTACCAATCCACACTTACCATTCCACAGATTCCACACATACCAATCCACATTTACCAATCCACACATACCAATCCACAGATTCCACATATACCAATCCACACTTACCAATCCACACATACCAGCCCACAGATTCCACACATACCAATCCACATTTACCAATCCACACATACCAGTCCACAGATTCCACACATACCAATCCACACTTACCAATCCACACTTACCAATCCACAGATTCCACACATACCAATCCACATTTACCAATCCACACATACCAATCCACAGATTCCACACATACCAATCCACATTTACCAATCCACACATACCAGCCCACAGATTCCACACGTACCAATCCACACATACCAGCCCACAGATTCCACACATACCAATCCACACATACCAATCCACAGATTCCACACATACCAGCCCACAGATTCCACACATACCAATCCACATTTACCAATCCACACATACCAGTCCAGATTCCACACATACCAATCCACACTTACCAATCCACACATACCAGCCCACAGATTCCACACATACCAATCCACATTTACCAATCCACACATACCAATCCACAGATTCCACACATACCAATCCACAGATTCCACACATACCAGCCCACAGATTCCACACATACCAATCCACATTTACCAATCCACAGATTCCACACATACCAATCCACACTTACCAATCCACACATACCAGTCCACACATACCAATCCACAGATTCCACACATACCAATCCACACTTACCAATCCACACATACCAGCCCACAGATTCCACACATACCAATCCACATTTACCAATCCACACATACCAATCCACAGATTCCACACATACCAATCCACAGATTCCACACATACCAATCCACAGATTCCACACATACCAGCCCACAGATTCCACACATACCAATCCACAGATTCCACACATACCAATCCACAGATTCCACACATACCAGCCCACAGATTCCACATACCAATCCACATTTACCAATCCACAGATTCCACACATACCAATCCACACTTACCAATCCACACATACCAGTCCACACATACCAATCCACAGATTCCACACATACCAATCCACACTTACCAATCCACACATACCAGCCCACAGATTCCACACATACCAATCCACATTTAACAATCCACACATACCAATCCACAGATTCCACACATACCAATCCACAGATTCCACACATACCAGCCCACAGATTCCACACATACCAATCCACAGATTCCACACATACCAATCCACAGATTCCACACATACCAGCCCACAGATTCCACACATACCAATCCACATTTACCAATCCACAGATTCCACACATACCAATCCACACTTACCAATCCACACATACCAGTCCACACATACCAATCCACAGATTCCACACATACCAATCCACATTTACCAATCCACAGATTCCACACATACCAATCCACATTTACCAATCCACACATACCAATCCACACATAGCAATCCACACATAGCAATCCACTCTCACTGTCACTGAATGATTTCCTACCTTTCCTCTTTTCTTCTTGCAGCAGTCAGCTCCTTTTCTTCCTCTTCGCTCCTCTTCTTCTGTCTTCTTCCGGTTCAGAGGGCACGGACGAAGGTGGGCACGGCTTCAGTGTTGCTTCAGCAGCAGTTGCCGCGCGGATCGCGAGGGAGCGGTATCGGAGGTCTTTAACAGACCTCCGGCTCCCTTGAGTGATTTTAAGCCGGTTCAAGGGAACCGGCTTAAAATCACTCAAGGGAGCCGGAGGTCTGTTAAAGACCTCCGATACCGCTCCCTTGCAAGCCTGCTCCTCCAGCGGCGGACATTACTGTCCGTCTCTGGAGGGGTGCCGGCAAGTTGGCACCCCCCTGATGAGCGGCACCCCCACCCCCCGCTAGGTACGCTACTGTTTAAAAGGTTAATATATTTTAATCAAACTTTGAACTAAAAATATAGAAGAATATTGATATTTGTTATATAAAAAGGTAATAGCTGAGTAAGTCAGAAAGGGCTTGAGCCTAAAACCTGGATCAACAAAGCAGGAGGGCTGGGAGCTAAAAGTCCCCTTTGGTAATTTAGTACATTTGGTAGAAATAGCAAAAAACGCAAGGTATATATGGCACTAAAAATCTTTGGTAACGGAAAAGTTAATGACAGCCTGGACTCTCCCCGGTCAGCAGAAGCCAGCGTTAATGACACCTGCTGGAAGGTCTTTGGAGGAGAGGAGAGAAGTATGACCAGATCATGCCGAGATCGCTGATGACCATCAAGCTATCCTGAATCTAAAATTAGACCAAGAGCTAAATAAGATTTCATTCTTTACAATATGAAAAGAAGACAGACAAGATGGACCAAATGTTTTTTTTATCTGTTATCAAATTGCATGTTTCAATACTTTCTATATAGCACTTTTTGTACGTATAAAAACATAAAGAAGGGTTAGAGTGCAAAATCATGTAAGATGGAATTTGTAAACTTTTATATTTCATTTGCTGTGCTTGGAAAACTTGTCATTAAAACAGGTGCTATATAAAAAGCAATCTGGGAGCTATCCTTATGAATCATTTGACAGGCTGTTCCTAAAGACAAGCAGTTTAAGCGACAATTGGCATAGTCAAATATATAAGATTATTAGAAATCGCTAAATACAAAGAACTATCACAAAACAACAGTAATGAACAATGATTTAATTTTTATTTAAAAAGCTCAGATGCATATTTTCTCATAGCTCATGTGACTGAATTGACATGTCAAATATGTTTTATTCCCCTATCATTACCTATTTATATTGTTGGAGCAGGGAAGGGAAGGTAAAGTGGCAGGGGAGCAATTGTGCCCTTGGCTGCTCTGATTTGATTTTTTTTTGCCAGTACCAGAAGCATTTTCCTTTTTAAATTGCATTTTCACATACAGTATAGCCACCAGTGTTACTGAAGAACATAGACAATTCACATACTGTAACTGGATGTGTCCTCTAGAGTTTTTTTTACAGGATTGGATATTACGCACAGCATATAGGCCAATATATATATATATATATATATATATATATATATGTATATATATATACATACATACACACACAGCATGGGATTAAGTATTCCTATTGATATCCATGGGAGAAATATATTTGACATACCCTCTCATTCACATACTTTTTATCCACATATCTGATTTCATACCAACAATGCATAGGCATTCAGCCATGCTGCAACAAATATATAATGAAGCCATTTAACCGATTTATGTTTTCCCATTTTTCTTCCTGCGTTTCCAATAATACCAAGTATTGTCAAACATACAGTATGTGTACATTTAATATTTTAGGACACTGTGCATTAGCCCATTTGCTAAGTGGTTTACAATGATTAAAACATGGTTGTTCTTTTTGCTTCTAAGATAATTAAATGGAAACTAGAACAACAAACATGAAATATACTGTTTGTAGTCTCAGTCAATTTTGAAATATGAAGGATCTTTTTATTTGCACTTGTGGTTTTGTAAATTCATGAAGTACCAAAGTCAGTAGTGTTTTATACAGTATATCATAATAACATATCAAAAGTCTCTTTCCTTTAACAGAAACACATCAGTCGATCAGAAGAATAATGGCCTTTCTTGTCTTTCTTTATTGTGTCTCAGAACATATTTTCTCTGATTTCTGTAATATCAAGCACCGTACATCAAAAGTGCCTGTTCTTGTTTATGTCGCACAAGGGAAATAAAATATATTTCTATGTTGTTTTATAATGGATTTTTGTCATCTAAAATATCAGGTTCCAGCTACTTTTGCATATGCATCTATATGTATTATTGAAGTTCAAAGAAGAATGTATTTACTGTCTTTATTCGGATCATAAAGTATATTTACCTTGGCATAGGAAATTGGAATATGCTGTCAGTACCCACAATTTATCATGCATTAGTTGCATATTATTGCATCAGTTGAATATTATTGTAACTCTAAATAATACATGGGAAATACAGTAAAGGAATTTAAGAACGATATCTGAAATAATTAAAAAGAAAAGATTCCATTAGACATTGCCAAACTAGATGGACCGATTTGCCTTTTCTTACACAAAACAAAGAAATAATTCAGTACTCATCCAGAGAACACCATTCAAACACCCATCCAAAGCATAAACGTTGGGGTTTCCGTTACACCATATGGCCACACACTGCCCAGCCAACCACCAGATCAAAGTATCCCACATTTGTTGAGTCCTATCGTTTTAGATATTCATGGCACATGTATGGCAGGTGTGGCTGCTCAACTTTAAGGTTGAGGTAAGAAAATGCAAATATTCACAGGAAAAAAATATACAGAGCAAGGGAAATAAGGTACTAAACCCGGCAGCTATGATGGAAGTATTTGCCCAGTATTACAAGGATCTATACAATTTAGACAAAGTGGCTCTCTGCATTCTTCTGTGTACCAAGAGGTACACAGAGCTATCATTCATTTAAAGCTCCATGTAGCTTCTGGCCTGGACGGTTCTTCCAATTGCCATTATAAAACAGTTGATCCAAAACACCACACGTTTTACCGGCAATGAAACTAGCAGTGGCCAGGAAGTGGAAATACCTTCCCCTCCTCCCTCAATATGATATTTTATTTATAATAGACCAACACAGAGGTCTTGAAGAAATGTCTTATGTCTGGGAGGGTCATGGGCCTTATATGATTAAATGTGAGGTCCCTTGCTGGCAAGTGTGCCTTACCAAAAGTGGTGTCAAAACATGTGCCCGACTTCGGTAGCGCTGAGTCTACGGGGGGCCAACAAGCCTGGCCGGGGTGGTACACTAAATTACCCTAATTTCCTGTAATGTCCTTGAGGAGGTTGGTCCTTGCTGTTCTGTAAATGCCTTGAGAGTTATGTGCGTATTTACCTTATACCTACTCGGGTACAGTGCTTAGTGTAGCTTCTCTGCCTTAGTTTAATCTGTAAGATCTATAAGAGCAAAGTTTTTTTTTATTCACAATGTATACTTTCTGGGTGATATGGCCACAATATGGCATGTTGTTACGTGTTTTCCTGTTTGCATCCAAGGACCAGTCTTTATCAAGCTCATAACATGTAGTGGAGGGGAAGATCTTCACATGTGACAGTGGTGCAAACTATACCCAACAGACATATGGCTATACTATGACCGTTCATCCACTTCCAGCAAATCCCGTCCCTCAACCACTTGATTGGTAGGCTTTCTGCAAACAATAACATTTGTATATGTATTTTGTATTTTTATTTGAAAAATGATAATGATAAATTCAAATGATTATTTTTAAATGCCAACATGGTTAGTGACAGAATTCTGCATGTCTTATTTGTGTGTCTTTTTATTTGTATCTGCGTTATTGTGCAACTGTGAAGTATTCACAAGCGGTGCTATTTAAGTATCAGTATACAATGAAGTAAAAATAAAAACACAGAAAGGGGACCACAGCCTAAAGATGATAAAAGCAATAAATATTCAGATTCATGAATTTCTGCTAAAATGATATCTGCAAAACCAAGTGCAGCGGGAAACAAATGTAAAACCACAACATGCTCAATTTAAAATCATTTTGGTGGTAAGCCCCACCACCTATGACATCAGACACAATGATGAAGAATCAAAGATCCAACAAAGACCTATACAAATTTTCACCTAGCATGCAAAATCAGAGGATCACCTCAACTGACTGATGATACCTACTGCCTCCAAACGCAGAACACTGCCTTCACAATTGGTAATGTGCCACTAAAAATGGATCAGTTGGGAAGCATAGGTTGGCCCTTTAAAATGCTTAAGGTAACCTAATTGGCTAAAATAATTCAACTCCCCACAACTCAATTTGAAACTGGTGAACAGCCTATTAAGAAAAAAGATGAATGATGCCAAGCGCAATGCTAGTAAAAATAAAAACAATCACCTGAATTATTTTCATTATTTATGCATGTCATTTTAGTGTATAAAATTTATTGGATGTTTATATTATGCTGGGAAGATTTTGAAAAGGTTTCTGCTTCATTAAGCTGATAGCCTGGTAATACAATTTGTCTAATTTAAATTGTAATTCAATAAAAGACTACCCGAATGATTGAGTGTGTTTAAGTAAATTACCTGATGAAGAAAAGGAATCAGTGTTGCGTTTAAACGGTAACCATTCCATTACCACTCGGTTTCATACCACTCTCTTTTACTTTACCAATTAACCAGAACAAGGTAGGTGTATTAGAATCGGCAAAACAAACTATGATTTTTGAATTCATTATGAATGCATGTTTTTAACTCTTAAGAAAACAATTTTTTCTTTTCCCAATTCCATGCTGTTTTCTGTGCAGAAGGTATGTTTGGCTAAATACATCTACTTGCACATGATAAACTCACAAGCAGTCAGTTCCCATTCTCATCTAATTGGGGGGGTGTTGGTCTATCGAGAATAGAGAATGAGATGGGAAACTGGAGTGTTTTCCAATCACTGATTGACCACAGAGGAGAAGGGGAGCTACAGGTCTGTTACTCCTGCTTCTCCATAAATACTTTATTTTTTTCATTTTTAAAGAATGACTAAAGTATCCATAATGTTGTTTATCCTGCATTCTTTTTAAGGAGGTTGGGAGGTTATTCTGTCATACTGTTAAATTTACGTTTGTTGTTTGCAGTTGAGTCGGGTCATTGAATTGCTTACTGCAGCGCTGTCATGACCATCCTTGCAAGGAAATTGGGAAAAGGGACAACTACATATTGGGGTATTCTGCAGTAACCCCAAGAGGGACACCAGAATAATGCTAAGGGACCTCTCAGCTATAGTATGCATTAAAGTCTTTATGATAGATGGAGTGTCCCTTTAAACGTTTTGTTTTCTCCTGAACTTTTAAGGAAACAATTGTGCAAACTGTATTTTTAAGTGAGGTTCTTTTTTATTTCCTTGAGAATCTAAAGTTTTTTTTTGCAAGGATGGTCATAACAACGCTGCAGTAAGCAATTCAATGACCTGACAACTGCAAACAACAAACGTAAATTTAACAGTATGAATGCACAGAAAATGCTCCATTCAAACCATTGAAAACTCTGCCGTACGAATTATTCAATGAGGTGTACGGTTTGTATGAGGACTAAAATAGATAAATTTTTTCTTGTAATATTTAGGCCATCATTTTTTTTTTGTCTAACTTCCACTAGGCTAAACTAATAGATGACACTGTACAAGAAATGATAAAACACACTGCACAAGCAACAACATGTAATCGTTTAAATGCTGACACTCTGTTTCAGGCTCTGTGAATAATATACTTTAACCCCTTAAGGATAGAGCTGTTTTTTTATTTTTTGTATCCTTCATGGCAATGGCTGTTTTAATGCTCCTGCAATTTTTGTGTTTGGCTGTAATTTTCTTCTCTCTCATTTTGGCGTATCCACACAAATTATATATAATCTACGTGACTTGCCCTGCACGTCAATTGTCATCAAGGGGTTTATACATTTTAATCAGAAGAGTTTCTAATTTGAGTTGGCTGCCTTCCATAACTTGTTGACAGTTAGTCAGGATCATTGAATTGCTTCGCACCTATGTATACAAACATTCTGTATTCCCTCACTATGATTGAATTTAGTTGGAAGCATTGAATCAAGCTCTGTATATACATTGTTGTGACTTGCTTAGCTGGTAATTGGTGAGTTTAAATTTATTAATGCAATCTACATCAGTAAATATTTTTTACTGTGGCTTAATGTCATTTCCCCTTTAATGTTTTGTTATGTTTCTACTATGTTGAATATATATGATTGCACTCATTTTAATGTCTGAAATCAGCATTCTTGTGTAATTAGCAGGAAAGCAGAAGGTTAAAAATTAGAAAACAAATTGATATATTGACAGTAGCGTACCCAGAGGGGGCGGTCCGTCCTGGGTGTCACTCATCGGGGGGGTGCCACCAGGCCAGCATCGGGTGCGCATCCCTCCATAGTGGGACTATAATGTCAGCCTCTAGAGGAGCAGGCACGGTTGGGGAGATTAAAGATCTCCCTCTAACCGGTTTATAATCAGTCAAGGGAGCGGGAGGTCTGTTAATGCAGACCTCCGATCCTTCTCCCTTGCGATGTGTGCGGCAACTTCTGCTGTGCATCAAGATTTGATGCCACATCCCGGCGCGCAACACTGAAGCCATGCCCACGTTCACTGCATCAGAAGGACACAGATGAAGAAGAGCCAAGAGGACAAATGAAGAGGAGGAAAAGAGAGAGATATAGATATAGATTGGCATGTGGGATGTATAGACTCATGGAAGGGAACCAATTGGTTGTTATACATTATCCATACTGCAGGGCAGCACTTTATCTGGTCAGCAATATGTAAAAATGATGTGTTCTGGAAAACATGGCTGATGTGGTCACCCTACTCTCCGTATATAATGATAGCAGTTATGCTGTACCACTGTCAATGTCTGGGTCGGTGTATAGAGATAGTAGTTACCCTGTTCTACTGTGATGTCTGCCTCAGTATATAATGATAGTAGTTATGCTGTTTTTAAGTATATTGTGTGCCAAATACTCTAGGTGTGCCCCTGTATATTGACATTCTTCTTGTGCATTATAAGTTAATATGGTTGATTGCTGCGAGCACTAACACATGAAATATGGACACTATATAATACAAAGAAGGTTTTAATTGACAATATTAAATGTAGACAAAATCAAATAATTTTTTTGCACCAAAATATATATAGTATTTTAAAATCAATGTTCTCAGATTACAAACAAAACCTGACGCATTTTGCAAGTTAGGCATCTACACTTTCAGTTAGAAGACTATGTGGAAAATGGGCATGCCATTGGTGGGCAATAAAAGCTATCCAGAGCGGCAGTAGGGAGCCCAGTCTTGGGGAATATGAGTCTTAAAAAATTTGGTGATAAATTACCGGTATAAAACATTATTAAATTGTGCACCACAGACCCCAGAAAATGTCCACCATGACACTGAACCAGTATGTTTTAACTGGTTTTAATGTTATTGTTAATGAAACTATAATCATAATAAGATACAACAGAAAAATAAAATGTGAGTACCAACATCTCATATTGTATAAAAAACCATATTAAGATAATGTGTAATATTCAACAGCTAATCTTATTGTCATGTCGGTAATCGTAAGGTCATAATCAGCAGAGTGAGTGCAACCAGCTGGCATCTAGAAGGGAACATCTAGTTCTATAAAAAGATAAAATTGCTTGTTATTGAAATTCCTAAAAGAACTAAGCTATGCAACAGAGAAACTGTATGACTCTGAGAAACAGACTAGCATGTGACAGGTTCAATCAGTGTACCCGTACACTGTCAAATTTGTTGACATCACCCTGACAAATATAATATGTTAAGCAAATATATATGCTTAACATGGAGAGTTTAGTTTTGGCTTAATGTAACAGCACCTTTAAAATGCCACTAGTCAAACCTCCAAACTAGATCCCCCGCAGCATACATGACATTACTTTCACAGTATGAAGGCTGAGTTACCAGACACCCTAAGAACTAGCCTATTAATGTTGTAATCCTTCTATTAATACAGTTTGTGTGTGTTTCTTGTCACATTTCATATTTTTCTTAACATTTGAATATGTTGTGTTATTCTTCTATACATTTTACTTCCTGCTGACTAGAAGAATGACAGTTGTGTTATTTAAATAGTTAATTACCAACCAGTGACCAATAAATTGCTAAAATGAATAAAGATTCACCTGGAATAGTCTATATAATAAACTAAAACTTAAATTCTATTAATTTTCCCCCGGGCACTTCAACTTCACCAAGCTTGTGAGTGCCTTTTCCCCCAAGCAGCTTATCAGTGACATCCTTACCCCTAAACAACCTATCTGTGCCATCTTTGCCCCAAACAGTTATGTGCCGTCATTGTCCCCAAACAACTTGTTGCCAATCACATGACAGCAACTGAATGCATTTAAGCATGTAGATGTGGTTAAGGCAAATTGCTGAAGTTCACACCGAGCATCAGAATGGGGAAGGAAAGGGAATTAAGTTGTTTTTGAACATGGCATGGTTGTTGGTACCAGATGGGCTGGTCTGAGTATTTCGGAAACTGCTGATCTACGGGGATTTTTACGCACAACCATCTCTAGGGTTTACAGAGAATGGTCCTAAAAAGAGAAAACATCCAGTGAGCCACAGTTATGTGGACGAAAATGCCTTGTTGGTGTCAGAGGAGAATGGGCAGACTGGTTCAAGATGACAGAAAGGCAACAGTAACTCAAATAACCACTCTTTACAACCAAGGTATGCAGAATACTATCTCTGAACGTACAACACGTCGAACCTTGAAGCAGATGGACTACAGCAGCAGAAGACCACACTGGGTGCCACTCCTCTCAGCTAAAAACAGGAAACTGAGGCTGCAATTCGTACAGGCTCACCAAAACTGGACAATGGAAGACTGGAAGAACGTTGCCTGGTCTGATGAGTCTTGATGCCAGCTGCAACATTCAGATGGTAGGGTCAGACTTTGGCGTAAACAACATGAAAGCATGGATCCATCCTGCTTTGTATCAATGGTTCAGGTTGGGGGTGGTGGTGTAATGGTGTGGGGAACAGTTTCTTGGCACACTTTGGGCTTCTTAGTACCAATTGAGCATTGTTTAAATGTGATAGCCTACCTTAGTATTGTTGCTGACCATGTCCATCCATTTTATGATCACATTGTACCCATCTTCTGATGGCTACTTCCAGCAGGATAATGCATCATGTGACAAAGGTCACATCATCTCAAACTGGCTTCTTGAACATGACAATTAGTAGGGTGGAACGGGAGATTCACATCATGGATGTGCAGCCGACAAATCTGCAGCAACTGTGGGATGACATCATGTCCGTATGGTCCAAAATCTCTGAGTAATGTTTCCAGCACCTTGTATATAATATTCCACAAAGAATGAAGGCAATTCTGAAGGCAAAAGGGGATCCAACCTGGTACTAGCAAGGTGTACCTAATAAAGTGGCCAGTGGGTGTACATACATACAATCATACATGCCTCCACTTACCTCTCACCACTCCAGCAACTTTCTGTGTGCAAGCAGCCTCAGGTTTCGCCGCTGGGTGACGTGACACCATTATGTTCCTGTCTCCAGGTTCAAAATAGTTAAGAAAGGGCCCTTCCGATCTGAAACCTATCTTCAACTGGTACGAGGAGATAGGAACAAGTGGTCCGTGTAAGTATTTACAGTTCTACCTAAATTATCTGTCCATTTGTTAACCCAATAATAGAAAACTATATTGTGGCAAGTAAACACCTAACTCATATATCAGAAGAACTAATATGCTATACTGCTACACCTAGGTCACCTTACTATTAATTCTGCAATGCAGACAGACAAACTATCTAAGGTGAAGGCTCGGCCAACGTTTGGAGGTGATTTAAAAAGCTCTGGAGGGTAAAAGCTCTGCCTACTAAAGTGAATGTGTAATCTTTGAATATTCATACAGATGAATGAGAACTACGTGTTGAATACTTGATGCTTCGAAACTTCGTAGCTACTTTGTAGCAGTTTCAGATGATATACTATGTATCTAAAGTTTGCCTGTAATTATTTAATATCGTAAACAAGATTTATAGGCATCTAAAAATTGACATAATAATGTGTTAACTAATTAATTACTATGAAGTGAATTGACATTATATCTAAAATTACGATAGATGTTATAAATTACGAATTGTTAATTTTCATCTGCACCGCAAAAGCTGTCTGTATAATTGAACTCCTCTTTAAGACCAACAGTAAATGTTTTTAATTTAAAAATCCAAGAAACATTCTATCAGTAACATTTTTTTTGTTTGTTTTTATTTATATGCTGTCATATATGCCTCTACTGAATTGTAGTTAAATGCTGCTTTACCTTTGAACAACAAAATACTGCACTAAAAAATGTAAGTCTCTCAAAGATATATTATAATAATAGTAATGAAATCGGAACACCTGTTTTGGGGTGTGTGGCAATGAGTGGGACCATTCTCAGAAGCTAATGGGGTCAATCTGGAAGTAGGTGGGAAGGGCATGTGACCACCCACCTTACCTGAACAGCCACCTTGCAACACTGCAATGGAGGGTTATGTTGCGATAACACAGACCTCCATTGATTACATTTTTAAAACTGTGGGCCAGTTAGGGGGCCCTTAAGAGGTATGATGCATTCATTAAGGAGCATGTGGCAGGAAAGACACAGCCAGCCAAATGGCAAGGGGATATGTAGGCCAGTAACTGAGCTGCAGTAATCAGATCAACATGTTACATTACAGGGTGGCTAAAAGTGAAATTTTAATGTTATGGTACAATACAAAAGGTATATACAAATACTAAAAAAATAGAGCATAATATAGTCAATTTAAAAATGTATAGGATAGTAATAAGGCTGCCCTGAATGTAAGATAAGGCCAAGGTAAGGTCTATCCAACAGGAAGAATGGGCAGACTAGATGGGGCCAATGGTCTTTATCTGGCTGCCCTCAAATTATGATTCCATGTTGCTATAAAAAAAAACACTACAAACACTACAAACAATACATACAATTATAATTTGGGTAAAATATCTAAAATAAATATATAAAAAACTAGAGATTTTTCAAAGCATTGTCAGCTAAATACAAAATGGAAAGCCCCTACATTATTTCTGACTTAATAAATGTATTTTATTGTACATTTTCATCATTATGGATTTAACAAAGCGAGAGGCCGTCTGAGGATAAAACCAGACCTTGAGGAACATCAATAAAGGTTAGGATCAGACCCACAAAAATCAATGTTAGACAACTAAATCTCCTCGGAATAACAATACGATTTTAGCTTCCCATTTACTTAAATGTGATAACAATTGATTGTCTCTTAAACTTGAAAACTGTCTGTTTTTACTTCACACAAAGAGAAAAAAAAATGTAATTGTATTCAATTTATTTTCTATGATAATAAAAATGACTGTTTGACCTACATTACATACAACAACAATGTTCCAAACTGGCATACTTTCTAAGCAATATGTGTCCTACTGAATAGGGAAAAAGAATAGTTGGAAAACAAAAATATGTTTCACAGTAATTGTAATGTACATAATATTCCACTTTTATAACTGGGGGTTATACTTTTTAAATGTAGAGCTAGGGCAATGAGATGTAATTATTTATTTATCAGTGCAATATGGATAGAGATTACTTGAACGTGTTCTTATGCCAGTGATGTCACAATGACATCAATTGGCTCACTTTATTCTCTTTTATTTATCTTATTATTTTTAGTTTTTTTTCTAAATACATGAAAATTATTATTATTTTTTAATTAACATTGTTTCTCCCCCTCTTCCCATATCCCCCTGCACCTATCACACCGTGATCAATAAGCAAGTCTCTGTAGACTTGCATTGGGGATTGCAATGCGTGTGAGCGGCTAGTAGACAGACTTTGCAGGGGACATCCTGTCCTCAGATGACCTTTCCGGTTGATATCAGCAGTGACATCTCCTGAAGGGATTGCTTGATCGCGTGATTGGGCATTCCTTATTTAATGGCTTACTGGAACTTGCGATGCTGGCTTCTGTTGACAGGGTAGAATCCAAGCATTCAAAAGACAGCCTGATATCCAATGTAGCGGTAGCTAAATAGATTAAATGCAACCTCAGACGATATTATTGCTGAATTGTGGTGGACAATACTCTCTCTTGGGTTGCTCAAGTGTGAAATGTAGAGCACTCCACTACAGCAGAAGGTTTCCCTTTACTGTGGTACTAGCGGGTTCTACTGGCTGGTATGTTCGTTTTGTTTTGGCATTGGTTTTATTACAGGACTACGGACTCAAATAGCTACAACTCAGCAACAACTTCTAATAAATATCTGTCTCTTCTTTGAAGTAGTGGCAGCACCTTATTACAATATCTCTCCCGCTGCAAGAAAGTCATGATGTACCTGTACATCCCAAAGGGCTTCTAAGCAAAGCTTTTTTAGGGTGTACTTGTACATCCATATGGGACTGAAGAGGTTAAGCATACCGGTGCAGAAATAGAAGAGGGCCCTGCCTTTGCAGGCTTACAACATATTGGGTGGTTGATGGGGAAAGAGAGACAGTAGGATAGGACTGATTAAGTAAGGATTTGTTTATTGTAGCCAGGGACATATGGAGAGCTGTGTTGATCTTGCAGGAGGATATAGCAGATGGTTACTTATTATTATTATTATTATTATTTATTTATTGTTTTATATAGTGCCGTCAAATTCCATAACGCTGTACAATGGGTGGACAGGATGTAACAAGTAGTATGTAACATAACAAATTGACTAACAGGGACAACAGGTGAGGAGGGCCCTGCTTTGGGATGCTGGTTGAGGGTACTAAGAGGAAAGGTAGTGTGCTCCCCCAAATAGGTGGGTTTTTGAAATTGGAATAAGAGGGACAAATAAGGGTGAATAAGGGTGTGGGAAGCGGTGATAAGAAAAATTGTCATTGAAGGAACGACAGCAGATATATAGGGAGTGCAGAGTTGTTGAGGTTCTATAGATCAGGGTCAGGAGTTTGAATTTAATTCTGGAGTGAATAGGAAGCCAATGGAGTGATTGTCAAAGTGGGGCAGCAGAGGATGAACCGTGGGAAAGGAAAATTAGTCTGGCTGCAGTGTTCAGGATGGATTGAAGAATAGGCAGCAGAGTCAAACATGACACCAAGGCAGCGAACATGGTGTGTTGGATGGATTGTAGAGCTGTCAACGGTGATTATATCATGTGAAGTTAGCATATTTATGGAATTAATTTACCTGCAGCCTTGCTGGGTATTAGATCTAACCAAATGACCATGTTTATACAGTGAAGTATTTTCCCCCATAGTAAAATTGTTCCTAATTCTCAACAATTATGTAAATGTATGGGGAAAATTGTGGGACCTGTACAAAAATTAGCAAATGTAGTACCATATGACTAAACAGAAGACAGCAGTCTCAAACAATGTAAGCTTCTAGCTGAAACTTTGTGTTTTTATGGCCATACAATCAACTAAATCTTCAGAGTCTTAGAGCTAGCCTGTATGTTTCTTTTCTATTTTTTTTCTAGATTGCCTGCATCCCTGCCCTTCCCTTTGATTTGCCATGCCTGCTTGTCATCTGGATCTTGTCTGACCATGGACCCTGCAGGTATGGCATGCATTTATCATTGTTTTAACACTGCTTGCCTACTACTGCATACCGAACTTCCATTCACAATGCCAGATTGTGTGGCCCATCACAATAACTCATCTATTTCAACCCCAGAGAACATAATAAACAACATGCATGTAAATAATTATACCATTAGTTAGAAAATGCTTTCACTAATTGATCATCCACGAAGCAGCTGATATATAATTGAGATATAATTCATGTGTTTAGTGTTCTCTGCAGCCTTTTGTTATCTACTAAGTCAGTAGACTTTATATTTTCACATAGTGGATTTGTGCATTTTAGTTGGCAGATTTCGACTTAAAGCTTAAGGGCTAACTAGGCAGAGAATGCATTTCATTGCAGACAGTAAAACAGAAAAAAACATAATTTTCCTTCTTTCATATTGCTAAAAGTACAGAGGATTGCAGCTTTTTGATTCATTGTCCAGTAGTGGCAATACTTGATATTGATCCAGTAACATTTCAATGGAATCCCCTGGTAAGCAAACTCAATGCAACAGTAAGTCTTCACTGTGCATTTATTCCACAGTTTTCTGTGTATTATAAAACTCTACAATGTATAAATCACTGACATCAGAGTAATTAATTATAGCCACCATAGGAAAATGAAAGTTTCCCCTGTAATTCCCCTGTCCCATTTGACAGTGATGTATTTATCGGGGTTGACCCAGAGCAGCAACCTAAACCTCTCTCTAGGGCCTATCTTGTCTTTCCAGATCTGCTTTCCCTGTACGCTGTCTCCAAAAGGTCATGTGGTTGAATTATACTATGGTGGTCTGTGCTGGCTAAATGGCCAGGTTATAGAGGAGATCGCTCCAAACAGGGCATTAACATATGGCAGAGTCCAATCAACAAATAGGACACTCTGTCCATGGTAAAGGAAGATGGGCAATTGCACTTTACAATGTCACGCTTGCATCGCCACTTAAAACACTTCATTTTTGTCAGTACAGGCATGCATATTAAATATAACCAACACATTGAAATGAATTCCCATGAGTCTCAGCCAGACATACTACTTCCATGATGCTGGCTGAGCATCATAGCAAGTGCAATAAAAGTTGATAAAGCTGCAGAGGTTAGCTGTGAATTACAATTCCCATGATGCTCAGCCAGCCAGGTGTCCACCATGACTAGGCATCGTGCGGGAGTTGTAATTCACAACTAACACCTGTCACATCATCTGCTGTTAACTACAGTTCACATGAGGCTCAGCCAGACATACTCCTTCCATGATGGTGGCTGAGCATCATGGGAAGTGCAGCCAACAGTAAAGCTGTGAGGTCCTGTGGAGGCTGAAACTAAAAGCAATGAGAAGCATACATAAACCATGGAATATGTGAGTGCAACACCTAACTCATAAAATGGATTGTACTCTGGTTGTTTTTGTCTTGATATATTGCGTTGAGAAGTCATCTACATCTAGAACATATATACAGGTTCAGTAAACTTGTCTTTATTGCCAATAGATTTAAGCTGAGCGCACTTAACTTTTCCCTTGCCATTCCAGGTGGCACATGAGAAGAAGGCTCCGCCTACCAGGTAGGGCAGGAAACACTATAAAAAAAGGAGACCTCCCCCTTCCTCCCCAGTGTTGATATCCTGACCGGAGATTCTTCACGTCTTCCAGAATCAAAAAGCTGTTCCCTTTTGATGGTAAGAATTCTGATGCCTGGGAAGTTCCGAAAGTGGACACCGCAGTAGCCAAGGCCACGAAGAAAACAGCCATTCCGATGGAGGACGCGTCCCATTTCAAAGACCCCATGGACCGGCGGGCTGAGAATGCCGCCAAGAGGGCTTTTGAAGCAGCAGCGGCGAACTTTCGTCCAGCCATTGCAATAGCGTCAACTTCTAGAGCCATTAAGATCTGGCTTCAACAAGCGGTGGAAGACCTGGCATCTATTCCAGGAACTGAGCAGGTCGCAAGAAACCTGTCCGACACCTGCTTAGCAATTGACTTCATCTCCGATGCCTCCATTGAATCTGTCCGTGCATCCGCTAAAGCTACGGCACTTTTAGCGGTTTCTAGACGAGCGCTCTGGCTTAAGTCGTGGTCTGCAGATAATGCCTCAAAACACAAGCTGTGCAGCATTCCATTCCAGGGGAATCACCTCTTCGGCAGCGACCTCGACACGATTCTAGAATCCACCACGGGCGACAAGCACTGGTTACCTCAGAGGAAAGGACCACCTCGTTTCAGGTCTAATTATTATAGAGCTCCAAGAGACAGGGAGTTCTACAGGCCCTCTACCTTCAATCAAGACTACCAGTCCTTTCGGGGTAAACCCTACGCAAGAGGTAGATTCCAGAGAGGAAGAGGCAGAGGCAGGGATGGTAAATCAGGAAGGTTCTGACGCCAGCAGGCTTCAAGTAGGGGGCAGGTTAACCGGGTTCTTTCATGCCTGGGAAGAGATCACCTCAGACCCCTGGGTCCTTCGCATCATCTATCAAGGCTATGCACTGGAGTTTACTCACCTACCTGCCCAGAAATTCCTGCTGTCCATGCCTCCCGCAGATCCTTGGAAAAGAGCGGGATTTTTCTCCACACTCAACAACTTAATTCACGAAAGGGCTCTAGTCCCGGTACCTCATCTAGAAATAGGAGAGGGAACCTATTCCCACGTCTTTGTCGTGCCAAAACCATCCGGGAAATTCAGATTAATAATCAACCTACAGTTGGTAAATGCCTGTATAAAATACAACAAGTTTCGGATGGAATCCCTGAAGTCCGCCACAGAGATTATTTCATCGGGGGACTTCATGGTCACTATAGACCTTCGGGATGCCTATCTACATGTCCTCATCAGGGAAGACAACCAGAGATTCCTCCGTCTGGCCGTTACACTGCCTCAAGGTGTTCGTCATCTTCAGTTTCGGGCCCTTCCTTTTGGAATTGCTTCAGCACCACGGATCTTCACGAAACTCATGTCAGTGGTCGTGGCCTTCCTGAGGCAAAGAGGCATCAAAGTGGTCCCATACCTGGACGATTGGCTCCTAATTGCAGCCTCGGCATCATTGCTCCAATCCCATCTAGAGTTTTCCCTCAGGACTCTCCACAACCTGGGATGGTTGGTGAACTCTCTAAAGTCAAAGACAAAATCCTAAGATTACGGGAGTTCACACAGGCGGTCCTACAGAGCAAGTCAGTGTCCCTCAGATCCGTCATGTCTTTGCTCGGTCTAATGACCTCCTCCATCTCGGCGGTTCCCTGGGCACTGGCTCACGCAAGACCTCTTCAGCAGTTTTTACTGGATCACTGGGATCGCTCCAGGACGTCCCTATACAAGAAGGTCCGGCTTTCTCCCTTCGTTCGGGAGTCACTCCATTGGTGGCTGTCAGCCAAGAAGCTTTCACAGGGACTCCCTTGGCAGACAAGAGATTGGGCGGTAATCTCCACCGACGCCAGTTTGACAGGCTGGGGTGCTGTCATGGGAAGCCTTATTACCCAGGGAACCTGGTCTCCTCAAGAATCAAGCCTGCACATCAATCTTCTAGAACTGCTGGCGGTCTGGAGGGCTCTAAGGTTCTGGTCTCCAATCCTGCGGCACAAGTCCATCAGGATCCTTTCGGACAACGTCACCGTGGTGGCCTACCTTTCCAAGCAGGGTGGCACCAGAAGCAGACGCCTGCAGACCCTGACTGCTCAGATCTGCCGATGGGCGGAGTTCAGTCGCTGTACTCTCTCCGCGGTCCATATCAAGGGTTCACTGAATCAGGAGGCGGATTACCTCAGCAGGAACTCAGTACCTCCGGGAGAATGGTCCTTAAACAAAAGGGTCTTCGCCTTCATCACAAAGAAATGGGGTACTCCCCAGATAGACCTGATGGCCACGCATCTGAACACTCAGGTAAAGGAGTTTTTCTCTCTTTCACCAGTCGGCCGTCCCCGAGGCCTGGAAGCACTCTCGCAGACCTGGGAGTTCGATCTCGCATACGTTTTTCCTCCACTTCCCCTTATCTCCAGAGTGCTCCGGAAGATTCGGGAAAATCCTCAAAAAGTCATCCTGGTTGTTCCTTTCTGGCCTCGAAGAATTTGGTTCTCGGACCTTACCACCTTGTCCATAGACAAACCCATGCTTCTTCCTCAGGTGAAGGATCTTCTCGTTCAAGGTCCTGTTCTCCACCCAGATCCCTCCCGATTCAACCTCTCCGCATGGCTTCTGAAAGGGAGAATCCTGACCTCTAAAGGATTAGCTGCACCAGTGGTGAACACCATTCTCTCCAGCCGCAAAAATTCTACGACCGCCAAGTACCAGAAGGTTTGGGAAACATTCATCGCCTGGTGCAATGTGCACGAAGTATCCTCTCCATCTATCCGTGAGGTGCTGCGCTTTTTTCAAGATGGCTTGGATAAAGGATTCCAACCTGCTACTATCAAGGTCCAGATCTCGGCACTGAGCAACTTCTTGGACTTCCATCTGGCTTCCCATCCTTGGATCTCCAGATTTTCTAAGGGAATGTGTAGACTTCGCCCTAGGCTCCGTCCGTCGGTCCCGCCTTGGGACCTTAACCTTGTGTTGCACCAACTCACCACTTCTCCCTTCGAGCCTCTAGAGGATACCTCTCTAAAGCTGCTCACCTACAAGGTTGTCCTCCTAGTAGCCCTCACTTCTGCTAGGAGGGTGAGCGAGCTCCAGGCTCTCTCCAGAGTAGAACCTTTTTTCAGGATTCTGCCGGACTGCATTATCCTTCGTTTGCCACCGGAGTTTCTCCCTAAAGTAGTCTCTCCTTTCCATTCGGATCAGGAGATCGTCCTGCCTACTCTCTGTCCGGATCCCAAGAATCCCAAAGAACTGGAACTCCACTCGCTAGACCTGCGGAGATGTATCCTGTCTTATCTCTCACGTACGTCTGCCTGGAAGAAATCCGATTCTCTCTTTCTGTCCTTTGCGGGGACCCGCAAGGGCAGATCAGTATCCAGGGCTTCCGTGAGCCGCTGGCTTAAAGACGCAATCACTTTATGTTACGTCTCGGCGGGAAGAGTACCTCCCTCCGGCCTGAAGGCTCACTCGACCAGATCCGTCTCGACTTCCTGGGCTGAACTCTCCGGGGTGTCTCCGTCTCTCATTTGTAAGGCTGCGACCTGGAGGTCGATTCATACGTTCGTAAGGCACTACAGGCTGAATCTTCATCTCTCAGACGAGTCTCAATTTGGTCGTCGTGTCCTACAGACTGGAATCCTTCCCTCCCTATCTTGCTAATTCTTCTCATGTGCCACCTGGAATGGCAAGGGAAAGAAAGAATTCTTACCTGGGAATTCCTTTTCCTTGTCCATTTCCAAGGTGGCACACTTTTTCTCCCACCCATTAAATTTACTTTGTTTGGCTTTTATTTGTCAGAGTCTTTCTTTTTAACCACACTGGGGAGGAAGGGGGAGGTCTCCTTTTTTTATAGTGTTTCCTGCCCTACCTGGTAGGCGGAGCCTTCTTCTCATGTGCCACCTTGGAAATGGACAAGGAAAAGGAATTTCCAGGTAAGAATTCTTTCTTTCTGCACTATTCAATGGTAAAGCTGCAGATGCTAGCTGTGAACTACAATTCCCATGATTCTTAGCTAGCCGGGTGTCCACCATAATGCTGGCTGAGTATCATTGAAAGAGTAGTCAACAGCAGCAGAGATTTGATTTTTTTTTTTTTTTTTTTATTTATGAAAAAAAAGGCTAATGTTATCCTCTCTCCCAGGACTCTTACACACTGCCTTTACACACACCTGCCCATAAACATACATATACACATACACTGCCCTTACACACGCCTGTCCCTACACACTGCCTTTACACACACCTGTCCATAAACACACATATACACATACACTGCCCTTACACACAACTGCTCATAAACACACATAAACACTGCCCTTACACACACACACATATATACTGCCCTTCTACACATACAGAATGTGTGCAGGGCTATGTTGGAGCTACAATGGAGGTTTGTGCTTCATTAGCACATACTTCCATTGACTTTATAGCTCCCTGATCAGCAGAAATCAGAGGAACACCCCAAATGGTCAGTACATGACATTATGAAATGAGACTGTTGGGAAGTACTGAGTACATTAGTACTGAGTGATAGGAGGAATATGTGCATGTTATACAAATTCGCTATTAAACAAAAAAAATTGCTAATATTTGCATAATTGTGGACTTATTAATACATTCCACATCCTTGTCTGCAAATTATATAAAGAATCACTTTGCATGACAAGCATCTTAATGATGTTTGTAATTTACAAAGAGAATACTGGAGCTACTATAAATATTCACGTGAATTATATGAATATTTACCTGCTACATCTATATATTCTCCAAGTAATTTATAAAAACAAATCTTTAAAGGGTTCTTATTATATGTGTGTAAACAATACAATTTTTGTTGGAATCAGCAAATTATGCTAATCCCTAAGGTGTTAGACTGCACTATATATGAATGTTAAATGTTGTGCCAATGGTTACCTGCCTAACCACAGGGCATTTCCTTTTAGATCTGTGACTCATAGCACTAGATATCCTCAGCTAGTCACTTATTTATATGTTATTTAGAGATATATTATTTCAATTTCTTTTTCGTGTGAAAAACAAAGTACACCCTCTTTGAATTCTATGGTTTTACATGTCAAGACATAATACTAATCATCTGTTCCTTAGCAGGTCTAAAAATACCGGTAAATACAACCTCAGATGAACAACAACACATGGCATGACACCGTTTCATGATTTATTTTACAAAACTAAAGCCAAAATTGAGAAGCCATGTGTGAAATACGAAGTACACCTTATCATTTCAATAGCTCGTAGAACCACCTTTAGCTGCAATAACTGTAAGTAATGATTTTCTGTATGACTTTATCAGTCTCTCACATCATTGCGGTGGAATTTTGGCCCACTCTTCTTTACAACATTGCTTCAGTTCATTGAGGTTTGCGGGCATTTGTTTATGCGCCACCACAGCATTTCAATCTGTTTATGGTCTAAACAGTGACTGGGCCATTGCAACATATTGATTCTTTTCTTTTTCATTCTTTTGTAGATTTGCTGATGTGCTTGGGATCATTGTCCTGTTGCATGATTCAATTTTGGCCAAGCTTTAGCTGTCGGACAGATGGCCTCACTGTAGATTCTACAATACTAGTATACAAAGGAATTTATGTTGACTCAATGACTGCAAGGTTCCCAAGTCCTGTGGATGCAAAACAAGCCCAAATTTTCACCCCACCACTGTGCTTGACAGTTGGTATGAGGTGTTTGTGCTGATATGTCGTGTTCTGTTTTCACCGTACTGGTGTGCATTATGGCCAAACATCTCTACTTCGGTCTCATCTGTCCAAAGCATATTGATCCAAAAGTCTTGTGGTTTGTTCAGATGCAACTTTGCAAACCTAAGTCATGCTGCCATGTTCTTTTTTAGAGAGCAGACGCTTTCTCCTTGCAAACCTTCCAAACTAATCATACTTGTTCACTCTTTTTCTAATTGTATTGTCATGAACTTTAACATTTTATATGCTAACTGAGATGTAACTCTTGTTTTTTTTGCAATTTCTCTGAGCATTGCGCATTTGGGGTGATTTTGCTGGGATGTCCACTCCTGAGAAGATTTGAAACTGTTTTGAATGATGACTTGAAATTGTTTGAATATGGCCTTATAACCCTTCTCAGATTCATAGACAGCAACAATTGCTAATTTTATTCCTGTCGTATTTCCTCCTGAATGCTCCAGACTGTCAGGATTCCACCCTGGAAACCATGACTGACAGGATTACACCCTGGCTGTATTCATTCACCATCATGTCTGTTGCAGCCTCTAGAGGTCACCTATCAGAACAATCATTAGTCTATATGCTAATGACCTGACCAGCTGCATATGCTTACTTGGGTGCAGCCCTCCCACTTAAATACCCGCTTATTCCACCATTCCGGGCTTTTGTAGATGTGGTCACACTTGATAATTAATACATCAAGGGATTTCATTACTAGCACCTGTCAGCTACTTAGCATCTTAATTCCTATTGAAGCAGTACCAGTGTACTTAGTTTTTCACATATGGCTTCTCCATTTTGGCTTTATTTTTGTTGAATAAATCATGACACCATGTAATATGTCATGTGTTGTTGTTCATCTGAGGTTGTATTTACCTACTTTTTGAACCTGATTGTTCTTATGTCCTGATATGTAAAACCATAGAATTCATAGAGGATTACTTTCTTTTTTATATGACTATGTTTGCACCTAGGTGCAAAAAATGTTTTGGTGCCCCTCAGGTGGGTGTGACAATATTGCTAACGCCTTCCCTTAACATAACCCCTCTAACCACACCCATATTCTATGGCAACCACTCCACCTCTTTGGGCCCCCCGACTAAACCATGTAACATGTCACTCACTTTCCACAGTGCGATCTTTATCCCCAAACAGCTTGTCAGTGACATCTTTGCCCCCAAACTGATTGTCAGTGACATATTTGCCCCGCAAACAGCATTACATAAAATGTGTCAGTAATATCCGGCGCTCTGACTTTAAAGAAGCCACTGAACAAGAGGAACAAAGCCATAGCTAGTGCCTTTTGCACCCGAGGCAAGAACATTGTGCCCCCCACTATATTTATACAGAGGTAATTTTAAAGTAGATTTTTAGAACTGCAGAGAGATAAAAAAAATAATAGCAACATAAATTTTCCCCACACTGAGAGTGGTACGACATAACTCCCATGAATATAAACTCAGCATGACGGTGGTACGGGATATAACTCCCATCAATATACTGAACCTGACAATGGCATACCACAACTTCCATCACCACAACAGTATAACTCCTATCATTATATAGTGATCCAGACACTGAGGGTGGTACAATGTATCACTTATTATAGCAAGACCCAGACAGTGGTATGGCATATCCTCCATCCCTATATACTGTTCCAGACATTGCGGGTGATACACCATAACTCCCATCCCTATATACTGAGCCAGACACTTTTGGTAGTACAGCATATCTCCCAATATCACATCAGTATATTAGTATCACTTTTTAATTTTATGTGCTGGGCCATTGGTGAAAGCATTCCTAGTTTTTACACCAAGTAGTTGTACGTAAAACATGTGTGCAATAATTATACATTGTGAGGGGCCAATATAAAATAACCAGCTATATCATGAATGCAAAACAAACTATAAAATGTTGGCCCATCAGAATGCACAATTAAGAAAATGAGCATACATTCATCACAGACCAACACATTCAATTTATATGGTACTAACACAATTAGAATAAAAAACAACATAAAACTACCAAAGTGCGATCAACTAAAAATTTGTATTTCCTGACACACATAGGTGGCATAGATTACAGGTCACACACCCCAAAGTCCAGCCCTGGCACCCAGGTTGCATCCACAGGACTTGCCCCTGCACACAGATTGCCACATAGGACTTGCCCCAACACCCCGATTGCCCACATAGAACTTGACCTGCACACAGATTGCATACACATGACTTGCCCCAGCACCCAGGTTGCACACACAGGACTTGCCCCAGCACCCAGGTTGCACACACAGGACTTGCCCCAGCATCCAAGTTGCACACATAGGACTTGCCCCAGCAACCAGATTGCACACTGGACGGACCATCTGGCTCACAGGGTAAATGCCTGGTGGGCTGGACTTGCTGGCCGCACAAAACGTAGGCATATTTAGCCATCAGCTGTACATATGTCATCAGGTGGCTGCTGGACTTAAAGTACCAGGGCTACTTCATGTTTGCCAGCCTGGCCCCGCTCACATCTGTGTCCGCTATTCTGTCTTCTGATTGCTGGCATATGATGTATCCCAGTAGTCCATCTCTTAAGTCTGTGCAGTGCGGTCACTGCATACTATGGAGGCTGCGTAAATGGGCTTCTTTGATCTTGCCAACTAGCAGTGCACTGGGAACCTTGATACAGACAATATGTCATTACATTCATTTAGTGCTGTGTTTAAGTGCAAGACAGTAATCATAGTTTTGCAAAGTTTCGGAAGATTAATATTGGTGGCAGTTTTCACAAAATGCAATCTTATTACCATGCTACATTTATAATAATTCTCGCAAGACTTAATTGTATTGCAGCATCTGTTTTAACTTTTTTAGTAAAACTTCAAATACAATGTCACGGCACTTCTAGTCTAGAAAGCAACTTCAAAAGGTCCGCTGCAAAGAACATTAACCCTTTACCACCCCACCCACCCCCCTTCTTTTTTCTGTACCCCATCCTACTTTTTAGTGTGAAAAATCAATAAAATTTAAATTAGCGAGAAAATGTGTACCAGTTAAGTTCATTATAATTTTGTTGTCAGGTAAGGGAGAGAAATTGACAATATATCAGTAGATGTAGTCCAAAAATGTAACAGAATAAAAACCAAAAAATATATCACTGTATACACTATACAATGAATGACCTGAATCACGTGATTTATCATAACTATTAGTACCAGCACTGCAACATCTTATCACAATAAACATAAGTAAATAGTTTGGACTAAATGGGGGTGGTGATAAAATTACTGTTCATTCATTGCAAATACTTAAGAAATGTAAATGTTTTTCATCTCTTTTGAGTAGGAAATAAGAGTTTGGCACTCCGGATGATGAGCACAATTATAGAGCACAAGCATATTCCATGCAGCTAGGACAAAAGGGAGACTACAAAATTATCAATAACATTAAAAGTGACATTTTATGAAATTAACTAATAGCTAATAAACACATGATAAAGAGACATTCTAGTGTCCTATACAGACCAGAAACAAACAATGAATTTTAAAGTACTTTGTAAGTACGCAGTAAGTTGTGTGTAAATACTTTAATAAGCACTAAGCTGTACGGAAAAAGTCACTTACATTTAGGAGTGCACTGCCTTCTCTGTTGACTATTTGCAACAGTATTGGCTGCTTAAAGCAGCTAATCACTGACAAGAAAGTACACCTATTTTACACAGATCTAGAAAAAACTAATTGACTCAAGTGATATATCTAATTGTTTAATACACAATAATTTTCTGTGTTTAGTAACAGAAGCACCATGTTTTGTTTGATGTTCTTTTAATGGACTTCATAGTTATTTGTTACATGCTTGTACTTTAGGTATTAATCTGTGCTGCATAAAAGTTCTGCCAGATGAGTGAGAGTTTCCATACTAACAGAATACTTCTGGTCTGACAGGACTCTCTTCACTTCTGGTTCAGGGAGGACGTGTGTGTGGGTATGAGGTCAATGTTCAGTGGAAGCTCTACATTTGTTGTGAAGAGGACGTCTTGATAGAGGTGGATCTGATTAAAAGGTTTATGCGTGTGGTGTATTTCTAAACAAACATGATGGAGCTAGTGCACCTTAAGAAAACCTGGAGTTCATAGTATACTCTGAGATTGATATAGATCCAGGGGGGGAAATGGGGCAATTGCTTCCACCGATAAAGATGGCAGCATGTCATAGGCATAAAGAGGTATGTCCCGAGTAAGTATGTGGTAATTGGCTTTTATGTGTCTAGGTATGTTAGTGTCTGTATGCCTGTGTATGTTAGCAAGGACAGTGCTAAATGTGTGTGGGTGTCTGGAAGTTAGTTTGTGTTTTGTTAGTGTGTGTCTGGGTATGTTAGTGTGTAACTGTGTGTGTTTGGGTATGTAAGTGTATATGTGCATGTTAGTTTGAGTGTCTGGCTCTGTGTGCATTAGTGTGAGTGTCTGTGTGTGTTGGTGTGTGAGTCTGTGTCTGCGTATGTTTGTGTGTGGGTATTTTAGTGTGTGTTTGTGTACATGTGTGTTAGCAGTTGCCTCACACTTAATTACTTAATAGTTCTAGGCTTTCTTTCTCTAGGCATTTGTTTGACTATGCCTAAAGAAGAGACCTGCAAGCTTACCTTAAATATACTATCCCCGATATAACGGTAGTAGTTTCTTTACTACAAAAGTACATTGGCTCCTCAACTCAAATTATCTGACGGTTCAGGATATGCATATGGTGGCTAATAACATTTGTGCATTTTGGTAAAGGCAAAAGAGAAAGGCTAATTGGCTCTTAAGCCAAAGTACATCTCTCTCTGCCTTCCTCTCTCTAGAGGTTTGTGCAGAAACGTTTAATGCCAAGTTAAAATCTCAAAGCTTTTCATCGCTGTAAATTATTATCTGTACAGTCTTCCATATTATACTGAAGGAAGCTTTTCTGACCTTCTTCATCAATTGGACAAACATTTGTCATGTCTACTCTCCTCATTTCAACACCACATTTTGTGCGTGGTAGCTGACAAACAATTCTGGATAATCTATCATTTTACAAAAAAAAAAACAAGAAACAAAGGCCATCATATTTTGCTAGCAGGAAATGTGTTGGCCTTTCAGATCAGGTCAGTACGTCAGAGCTTGTGTCTGAAGACATGAATGCTAAATAGGCAATTTATTTTCAGAATGACGATATTTTTATTCTCTGTGTGACTGGAATATAATTCAGATGTCACTAAATAACAAGATCTTTCAGACTACCAGTGCTACTATTTCCATAATGCATTGTCTTTATGGATAGTGTCACGATGGCTCACCTCTACTTATTTTCAGGTAGAGCTAACTAATGAAACAGATGGATTATGACAATATACAGCCTTAGTCTAAATGACATATAAAACAAGTGTTGCATTATATGCTTTGGGGTAAAATATAATGAATGTAATGTAGCTGTGTGTCAGTGTCATGCATGTCTATGTAGGTCATTGTGTAGAGAACCGTAAATTGTCTATGGAGAGCAGATTCAATACAGATAAAGTATAGAATACTTGCAGTTTGCGTGTTATGGAGAATAAGATGAAAATAGGGATTCAGGTTACCTATCTACCTATCTATCACTCTATCTACAACACTGTACATCACATTCACAGCCCTCTAGTTTGCTAGACAATCCAAGTATTTATGTTCCTCCTTGAGTTTAATACTTTGCCATAATCAGTTTTAATTCTTATGAATGAATCACTTACCGTCAGTCATCTGTGGAGCATGTTATAAACATTCTTTAACATAAGGGCTCCACAACAGGAGAGAATTATGTAAGTGATGTGATTTTTAGCTTCCATTGTGCTGCCTTTTCTTTAAGCTACTAAATACCAGGAAAATGATCATTTAATCTTTACCTACAAGAAAAGTTAATAATTAGACTATGAAGGTAGAAACACCTGACTAGCCTTTTGACTGAATTAGTAACCAACAACCCTACATCCATGTACTTAGAACTAAGAGGCTCTAACAGTGGAGTACAGGATGCAAAAATTTCAAAAATATCAACGTATTTAGAGACTTTAGAACTTTGAGCACCAGGTGGCGCCAGTGAACCAGTGACAAAAGTAACATGGAAGAACAGATATATATATATATATATATATATAATTATTATAAGTTTTATAACCATGATTACAGACTCAAGTTTTATCATAAACTAACACATGCAGAAATTAACAGCAAGTGGCAAAGTAAATCAGTGAAAATGAGTTCATTGTGTAACGGTTAACTATATGATGTGCCCATTAAAGGGGGGCCATTGATTGAAACATGTCTCACACATGCTCAGTAGAACTCACATTCTAATCAACATGATTAGCAGCAGCCAATAACATGCATATTCTATGTTAGATTTGTATGTAAAATAGAGTTCTTATATTTTTTTCCCTTACAACAGACTCAAACCCACACTAACATATATCCACAAATCTACTAAATCGAGAATTTCTGTAGAAAGTACCTTGTTCCATATAACTGTACTTGGTAAGCTAGAGAAAAAAAATCTTACTGCAATACCCTTGACATCAGGTGCATCGACTATACTCTGTAATATTTTAGCACAGAAAGCACAGGCTACTGTTAATCAAAGTAGAGTTCCACGATCCATTAGATTAAATGACCTTTTACATGCACCAAAGATAAATCACACTAAAATGCAAAATTACTGAGCATTTGCGTGGTAAACATCAATTGTGTTGGATAAAGCCCAAGCCTAACAACAATACTGTGTATCTGACTATAAAGTATTGCAAGAAGGCTCATTTATTCCTACAGTGCTCGGGTCATTTATGGGAGCTATAAAACAATATTAATTGGGCTGTGTATTGCGAAATACTTAGCTAGCCTAGATAGTGCCACTCCTATTATAAGAGCTTGTTAAGAATGTTCAATATTAGAAGTAACATTGTATAAAAGGTAAACACATGCATATAAAAGGGACACTCCAGCCATCAATTGCACTTTAATGCAAATTATAGTTTTGTGGTCCCTCTAAATTCAGTTGCCCTTTTTGGAAATACATAGGGGATTTTGCAGAATCCCTCCATATGCGTTTGCCCTTTTCCCCACCCCAACGTAATGCTGTACAGGAGATGTGTTCAGCCAAGCTCATCTACATGCATATGATATATTCACCTTCAGTCAGATACAGTGCTGGCTCAAGATATAAGCTGCCAATCAGTGGCAAGAATAGTTATACCATGGAGGAGGGCAACTGCAGCAGCAGTACTGCATCTTCTGTATCAGGTATGTGCTTTCATTTGTTTGTTTTTAAACATTTTGGAAGTATGCATATTAAAAGATACACAGGGCACTTGTTTGCACTTATTTTTCAGCTTTAAATGTATGAGTTTATTGAGGAGGATGTTTTACTACAGCTGTCCAAAGTACAGACAAATAAGTTGGTAGGGCCTATTGGGATACACGCAAAGTCATTAAAAGAGCTTAGTGGTGTACTAGCAAAACCATTAATGGTTTTCTTTAACTGATCATTGTTAACAGGAGTAGTTTGTGTTTTGTGTGCCCACTACGTAGGAGGTGAGAGTAGGTTCTCACCCTATTGAGAGTGTGCCTTGACGTGGCGGGTGAGCTTAATTATGCTTTGGCCAATTCATATAACCAAAACCTCTCATTTATATTATGTTTATATATTTGTTGCCAACTTTATTAGGGTAAGAAGCGCAGACAGTTTTTGTTTCTTGTATACATTGTACAGCCAATACACTGTTTCTTGCAGCATGCTTACACCTGTTTGGTAGGCGCACCGAAATTTTTTCTTTTCCCTGTTAACAGGAGTAGTCCCAGAAGATTGGAAATTAACAAATGTTGTGCCCACTCACAAGAAAAGTAGTCGGGAGAAGTAAGGCAGCTACAGGCCAGGTCTTACATCAGTAGTGGGGAAATGAATGGAAACTATGATAAAGCATAGGATTGTTGAACATCTAAAATCACATGAGTTTCAAGATAGAAAAAAAACATGGGTTTAGTTCATGAAAATCATGCCAGACTAACCACTAATTATTTTGATTGGGTGACTAAAATAATTGATTAAGGTGATGCAGCAGACTTTGAATATCTAGATTTCACTAAGGCTTTTGACACTGTCCCACATAGAAGTCTTATACATAAACTGTAATCCCTGGGATTCCAATATTGTTGACTGTATTAGACAGTGGCTGAGTGACAGACATCAGAGGGTTGTAGCAAATGGAGTATATTTGGAACAAGGTCTTGTTACCAGGAGGGTACCTCAGGGATCTGTACTTGGACCCATTCTCTTTAATATTTTCATTAATGATATTGCAGGAGGTCTTGATGGTAAGGTATAATTTGCTGATGACTCAAAGATTTACTACAGGGTTGATGCTCCTGGAGGGATACATCAAATGGCAAATGATTTAGGTAAACTGGAAAAATTGTCCGAGCTGTGGCAACTAGCATTCAATGCATGATAATGCACCTAGGGGATAAAAACCCAAGGGCAACGTATAGAATATTTGATTGTGGGCTAACCTCAAAATCTGAGGAAATGGATTTAGGGTTTATTATTTCAGAGGATTTAAAGGTAGGTAGGCAATGCAATAGAGCAGCAGGAAATGCTTGCAGAATGCTTGGTTGTAAAGGGGGAGGTATTAGCAGTAGAAAGAGGAAGGGCTCATGCTGTTGTGCACTGGAGACAGTATCTCCAAAACAATATCGATACTTTGGAGAACGTTCAGAGAAGGGCTGCTAAAATAGTTCATGGATTGTAGGATAAAACTTACCAGGAAAAGATCTTAACATTTATAGCTTGGAAGAAAGATGTGACAGAGGGGATATGATAGAAATATTTCAATACTTAAATGGCATCAACATGAAGAGAGTTTATTTAACAGAAGACCACAACAAGCAGAGGTTTGGCACAAGTATTCAGAGGTTTGGCAGACTAGATGGTTGAATGGTTCTTATCTGCTGTCATTTTCTATGTTTCTATATGTGATATCTCCCTACCAACAACACAGGAGCAGAGACAAAGATTGCCCAGGGCGCCATAACCCCTAATATCAACATTGAATTATCCGTAAATAGAGGTAGAGGTGGGGCTAGCTGTGTATGGGGTGGGGCTAGCCATTCACAGGGGCAGGGCTATCTCTTAAGTAGGCTTTAAGTGGGCTGTGAGTTGGAGGAAAAGTGAATGGGAAGTGCACATGACCAGATGTTGCTTACCCTGCCAAGAGAAAAGAGCTCTGGAGATTAACATGTTTGTTTGCACAATACTATAAAACAGATAGTGCTGCTAATAGGACTGTGGAAATCTAGCTACTTATGATTTATCTTTTTTATTGCCGACTAAAAAATCTCTTACTCCCTACCCCATTTGGAAATAACATATTCATATTTCTTTTAGCTATGTTACAATCATTTCACTATTGAACCTATGTCAATATTTTAGTACTAGTAATATGGTGTATTTAAATTGTTAGGCATTTATTTGACACATCACGTATGTCACACAAAAGAGCTACAATTATAATGTGTCAATGTAAATGTTTCAACATAGCGTTATTACCCTGACATTTGGTTCTACATTTAACTGAAATATCTCAGTTTATCTTTCAAAAATGTTGTAATGGAAAACATGACACTCTGCTTAACTGTACATTTCATTTAAAGGTGTTTTTTTCACACTAGAATGTTAAGCTGTAGCCGGTCTATTATTTTATTCTTCTCCTGAAATGAATTTATATAAAAACAAGACAGAAAAGTATAAGAATCGTTTTCAGTTGCTACAGCAACAACTTATCAGTGCCTTGTTCTAGTACAAACTTGTATGCTCCTCACGTTTTTTTTTTTCTGAAAGATCTAGGCATTTATCAGTACTAAGAATTATATATCTAAATCTACATTTAGCCACAAATGTGGTATTTTTAAACCTTTTTCCTATTTACCTTGGGCTCTGTCTCAAAGGTCTATCACCTTTTAATGCAGTCTATGGCGGCTACGCTGAGCCGCCACAGTCTAACCAGCCCGTTGTGCAGCATGGCATTGGGGGCTTGATTGTTTTGTAGGCGAGGGACTGCTGGAGCCCTAGGCCTAGTCGGCATAGGCCAGGATATGCCACTTCCTATGAGGGATGTAGTGGAAGCATTATGAAAGTTCTCAGCTAAGTTCCTCATTACTCAGCTCAAATACTGTGCTTTAATGCACAATTGCTACACTGGTGGAATATGTATGCAATATATATCTACATCATTCAATTTTGTTTGCATTATTGATATTTGACATGTGACTCTATTTTGTAATGGGTTATCTATCAACAATGCATAGCCAATGAGACTGCAAGGCTTGAAATATATTTTCACTGTAGGAATTTTCACATCTATATTTATTATACCATATTATAATACCATATATTATAAGACAAGGTTTATATTCGAGGTCGCCTTATAATCAGACCTCAAATAGAGATCTGACTACAAGACTAAGATCCAGATCCCCCGCAGTATTGCAGGTGACTTGGATCCTCCTCTTTGGAAGCTGCCGGGGCTTCTATGACGGAGCGCCGTTGTGACATGGCCTTCCGGTGCTCCACTATAGAACTACCGGCCAGGCGCAGTGGAGGTTGTCTGAGCGCGTCTCGCAAACTTTCACCGGCTGCCAGAGAGACGGATCCCCCGCAGCCCTGCAGGGGACATGTATCTTCCTCTCTGCCAGCCCTGGGACATCTGTGCGATGCGCCTAGACAACCTCTGCTGCTGCGTGACATGACCTTCTGGTGCATCGCGCAGACGTCCACCAGCTGCCCCCACTTGACACCAGGGAGTCAGCAGGGAGTCAGAGGGGCATATTAGGGGGCAGATAGGCAAATAGGGGGGTATAAGGCATATCTGTGGGGAAGAGTGGCATATAGCAGGCAGAGTGGCATATCAGGAAGGCAGAGTGGCATATAGGGGGGTAAAAGGCATATGTGGGGGCAGAGTAGCAAACCATGGGGCAGATGTACATAACTGGGGGGCAGGTTGGCAAATAAAAGGAAATACAAACAAAAAATGCATTTTTCTCAATCATAGTTTTTATTAAATATGAAAATGTGAATTAATATTTACTAATAAAAAATAATTCTTATAGGGTAGTCTTAAATTCAGGCTTTTTTTCTACATTAATATTCAATTTTTGGAGGGACGTCTTATAATCAGGGTGTCAGTCGGTGTCTTTCGTGCAAAAAAAAGCGTTCGGTGCCTTTAAGGTACGGGCCACCGGGATATGACGTCTAATGCAGTCTACATAGGCAGAGGACCTAATCATCCTGTTTTGCAGCAGGGGAGCTGCCGCCTTTGGACCTAGGCCAAAATACACTGCAATTCCCGCTATATTAAAATTACAAAATAAACAATTAACTCATCATAGCTGGTTTCATTTTGGAGATACTTTAGAGATAATCAGCAAATAAATATGCAATTGTGGGTCCTCTGTATATTAAACCTAAAACAGGACAATAACACTGTAAAAAATGTAACAATATCCCTTAAGTATTTTGTTACCAACCCTTTAGTGACTGCCTGTGGAAAGAAAACTTTTAATAAGTAAAACAAAATGTGAGTAACACTTTTATATTTTTATGTTCAATATTAAACTTGATTTATGTTTTGGAAAGGAAAATAATATAATATTAATGAAGCAATCTGCATAAGTGCAAGCACTTGGTAATATTGGAAATGTATATTTTAAATTCCAATAGATGCATAAAAATGCATTACCAGAATTGGCAAGAGGGATGTGAAAGTCTTCACAAGAATGTATTACACAGGGTGTAGAAGCATACTGACCAAGCATAAGAGAATCAGGATTGTAACTAGCCTGGTTTTAAATGAAAGTTAATCTTTACTTTTTAGTACTGTAAGGGGTTTAGAAAACCTGTACATCTCTGTACACTTCTATAAGCATGCGTGTTCACAGGAGGGCTCTGGAAATTCCTTGAATGGGCCACCTGTAGGCAGGGTTAAGCACTTATGAAGTCCCTTTGTTGAATCTTCTAAACCTGCTTAATATACAGTATTGTCCATTGTCGGGCCGGCCCTGGGTACCATGGGATTGATGCTGCTCCCTCGGAATCACCTAGAAATAGTGACTCTTCGTAGGGTGAGCATTGCTGGCCATAGAACTGTAAGGAGGCGCCAAGCTGTCTGGAAGTGATGGAATTATACTCCTGATCCAATTATGTTTGTGTGCATAAATAGATGTGCTTGTTCCAAATAAACAGAGTTTTAAATCAGGCTGTCTAGTATTGATGTAGTTAACGAAAAATTGTATTAAAGACAGTATATACTAACCAGTTGGTCAGTCTTCCAATTTCTTTGCAAAACAAAACGTAAATATATACTTCTCTATATGATATACTTACACCTATCTTTTTTTTTCTTACCAAACAAACCTGGGCTATGTGGTATGGATTTGGTTGATACATACAGTATGGGTGATGCAAAACCATGGCATTGTTCTTTTCAAAGTTTAACTTATCATGTGGTGCCAATTAGAGGCTGCCTCCCTATAAAGTCCTCATACCTGGGGCTAAATAACAGTCCACCAACAGTCCACCTACTTCTGCAAACCTAACGTGGAGGAGTAAAAACAGTTCCCTGCATGACTGCTTTTAGAGAGCTCCTCCATGAGTGGTCATCCTTATAGGTGATACTGGATGTACCTTAGGGTAAACAAGACTTTTTGTTTTGTTCTTATCAGCACTCGCTTGCCATCCTAGACTTCCAGAAAACTGGGAATTAAATCCAGTGAAATTGCATGTAAGAAGTCATATTAGCTCACATTAGGGTGACCACATCAACCATGTTTACCAGGACACGTATCATTTTCATACATTACTGACTAGGACACGCAAGTGCTGCCCCTGCACTATGTGGGATTTTTGCATTATTAGCTCTAGGTTATATTATGTTAATATCAACACAATTTAATGTTTTATACACATGAAATTATGAGTTTTAAGCATTACTTTTTATATGTTGAGAAGTGGCCTTTTTCTTCTTCATTCTTCCTTTCTAAGAAAACTGTATTCTCCATCCATTGCATTCAATTTCAAAACCACATTCTCCAGAGTAACTGAATTATTTTAAACACTAAATGGAAACTATAAACATTTTTTCCTTATTCTCCTGTAATTTTTTCACAGTTCATAGTATTTGCTTTTTGTAATAGCTTTTCAGCGCAGCTATTCTAGAGTGTGAGGAAAAATAGCTGTTGGTGGGGAATCTTTCAGGCAAATTAGACGGAAGAGATTTTTTTATGAATACATTTAAAGACGATGATATAAAACAGGAAATATGAAAATCTGGAAAAATGGCTCAAGATATAAGCCAATGAGTTACCTTATCTCTCCAATAGAAAAAAACATTTTAAATTCACCATGCAAGTCATATACTATATATGGCTTTCATATTTTATAAACAGTACAAAGTAAGTATACTTATGACATACCCATGAAAGTAAAAGCTATTTTAGATGCAGTGCAAAATGGTTTCTTGGATAATTTGATCTTAAATTGCATACGTGACTGCTTATGTTAACAGACATTTGGCACTTTGAGGAAATTAATGAAAAACAGTATTGGTTAGTTCTGCTGAAACTATAGTCTGCATTTATTCACATGGATTTGTCTCTGCGTCTTTGGCACAATAAACAAGGCTAAAACAAGAGAGTCAAACACATGGCCAGAGCTGAGTGCACACTAAAGAATAATATGTAAAAATAGGTCCTTGATCCTATTTTTGGTTTTAACTTACATTGTAACTGACACATTCCAGATTATATCCAGTCTTAATTCTTGCAATACATTCATCATGTTTAATTGCTCTTTTTGAAAGTAAAGTGCAGGCCTTTAATTGCAATGTGAGGAGTCTTCTATATTCATTTTACCAAATGAACCTGGGCTACCTTACATGGCATGGATATGGATGGTGTGTTTATCAGCATTTATCATACAGGGGATATATTTTACCACATAAATATACTATAGAAACAAATCTAGGGCACAAATACACATTTCAACAAAGATGCCACCCTTTTGCAATGCTTCTTTTGTGTATGACCCCTATCTCATTTTTAGTTTGGCTGAGGACAATGGGACCACAAACACTCACCTGCCCTATATATATATATAAACATATATATACAAACAGAGAAGCGTGATTCGTCACTCCACCGAACACATTTCCACTGCTCCAGAGTACGATGGCGGTGTACTTTACATCACTCGATCCAACACTTGGAATTGTACTTGGTGATGTGAGGCTTGCATGGAGCTGCTCAGCCATGGAAACCCATTCCATAAAGCTCTCACCCAACTTAATGCAAAGGTGACATCCTATTGCATTACCACTCTTGAATGACCCACTTTTGTCACAAATGTTTGTAAATGCAGACTGCATGGCTAGGTGCTTGATTTTATCCACCTGTGGCAATGTGTTACATCAAGTCCTGCTGGACCCTCTATGCAGAGTTGGGTCAGTGCCCAGCTGAGGGTTTTCACCGATGACAGCCCCTTTTTCTCTATTGTTGAGCCTTAGATTACTCCACGGCTGCGAGAACTTAGCTGCACCCACCCGGAACACATCACCAAAACCTCTAGTGTGATAGAAGGACTGACAACACGGGAGGGTAATACGGATAGAACCAGGGTACACCAAAGCAGACATCAGGGCAAACTCAGATGCAGGGTCAAATCCTGAGCCAAGGTCAAACCAGACCAGTAGCGAGGTATAAAATGAAACACAATCAGCAACAAAGTAAAAAACAAAGCTGGGTCAGGGCAGGCAGCAGTTAACCGAAGTCAAATACTAGCCGGGGTCTAAATTACCAAGAAATCCCAAAAACTAAGTACACTGTAAAACAGCTGAACAATTGGGTGCCGTAGGGAAAAAAGGGTTTAAATAATCAAAATTGGCGCCAAACGAGTGTCCATGACATCATAAAAAAAAAAAATACCAACAAAATGGAGGCGTCCAAGATGACTCAAAAAATATGGCAATCGTGTCAAATGTCACTTCCAGTTTTGCTGCCTCAGCAAAGCATTTGGCTGAGAACCGCTATATCTCGCAGCAGACCAGACATTAGGAGGATGTGCTGCTTGGGAACAGGTAGCAGGTACGCGTATAACACAATGGGTCTGACTGAAACACCTGAATTCAATAATTGAATTGAATTTGGGGTGTGTGCCCCAAAAGTTTTGTCCATATAGTATATATATATATATATATATATATATATATATATATATATTAGAAATAACAACTGCAACCCCCATGAGTCATATACCGTGAGAGACCACAGCAATGATCTATTTCTTCTAAACACACACAGTGGCGTCACTCAGAGCTGCGTAAACTGTTGGCGCTATATAAATAAACAATAATAATAATAATAAAAGTCAAATTTAAAATGATATACCAATGATTAGTGTTAATATTGTATCCATCTGAATGTTAATATTGTAATAAAACTTTCAAGAATGGCATGATTTGCAAATACAAGCCAATTTTGATGCTGTTACAACTTACATGCAAACACGTTCTGCTTAGAATGCTTTCATTGTGCTAGCTAATTATACAGCACTAATAAAATACATCACTGTTCTTGCATTTTTGCAAATTAAAACTTAAAGTAGAATTCACTTGATACGTCAAACTAACTGCTTTAAGGACATCAGCATGACACCATGGAATCCCGAAATGCAGATAACCTACAGATTAATTATCTGGGTTTTGTGTTAAACAAATTCTGAGAAAAGAGAACATAATACAGCATTAAACATTAAAACACATGTTGCTTGTGTTTGTATCATAGGGTTACACTCCCTGCATCAAATAGATCTAATTTTATTTAAAACCTGTACCTACATCTGAAAAGACTTTAAAAAAATAAGTTTAAAAACAGTCTTGCACATGATTAATAATAGGAATAAGAGGTCTCCAAAATAAACTTACTTGAAGTGCTTTGGTCATTAGACATGCATGATCCATTCTTTTTAGACCCTACCAGCACATTATTAATTAATGCCACTGAGCAGCAACCTTACATGCGAAGAATGATTCACAATAGTGGTTGTGTTCTGGGAGTGAAAAAAACCCTAAATTTTAGCAGCTCTCCAATTAATTTCTGCAGACAGAAGGAAGTATACAATTAGGTCCTTAACAAAGAACATGAAACCTATGTATACAGAAAACAAGCTCTAAAACAAGGGAAGGTATTACTGATCCACAAAATCACCTAGAAAAAATAACTAGGTGATTCATTCACATGGGTGCACTGTAGGCCTATATGGCCCGTGTGCAGGAAATCCACCACACTTTAGGGCATCAATAAGTCTGTGTGCACAGGTAGGTTCTTTGAATAGGAACCAATGAATTTTGGACACTTAAAAACACTGATGTCCTTGTATAGACACTTTTTATCCCTGATTGTGAGTTTTGTTCAAAGTTGCTGGATATACTAATTATAAATAAAATACCAAATTGCTACTTAAAGGATATCATATACGAACAAACAAAAATGTTGATGAGTCCAGGAGCTCAAATCAAACATGGGGTTGTTTGATATGATGATATTGGTTAATATGAACAAGCAGTAATTAAAATCTTATGGAGGCTTTTCCACTTATCTACCATCCTTTCAGTAAAGTAAAACTTCTTTACATTACATCTAAGTACTTACTTACATCTAAGCTTACTCTCTAGTTTTGGATTATGACCTATTCTTCTAATATTTCTCCTCTTTTGAAATAAATTTACCTCTTGTACTTTGTTAAATCACTTTAACATCCCTTTAAATCACTTTAAGCCAACCATAGGCAAACCTCATATATGGGAAGTGTAACAATAATCCTGTAGGCAAAATATTAGTCTTCCACTGTACATCTGAAGTTGTATCTAGGCATCTTCATCGCTGGTTAATACAGTGCATTCATGGGAGAGTCATAAGCAGGGCCGGCCCAAGACAAAATGCCGCCTGGGGCGAAGTTTAAAATGCCGCCCCCCCCCATTATCTACCCTTCCTCTCCCTGCCGCCCCCCCATTATCTACCCTCCCCCCCCGTACTTACCTTTCAGCAGTCCTGCGGTGAGTCTCCCTGCGCGGTCTCGGTGCCGGCTTGTAATGCTGAGCGCCGGAAATGACATCATCTTCCGGCGCTCAACATTACAAGCCGGCAACCAGACCGAGAGAGAGGGGCGCCGAGCGGGTACTTACAACTTGGTAAGATAAAACCACTCAGCGTCCTCTCTCTCTTCTCGGCTTTAAAAAAAAAAAAGGGCTTGGGCAAAGTGCCGCCCCTTCAAAAGTGCCGCCTGGAGCGGTTGCCCCACTCGGCTCCATTCTCGGGCCGGCCCTGGTCATAAGGGTAAGCTGAACATAAGACAAGAACAAGGACCATTTAAGGTTTGAGTTTTTTACAGCAGGAAATATGGGCAGACTAGGTGCACCAAATGTTTCTTATCTGCCTTCAAATTCAATGTTTTTTTAAAGTCTTTTTATTAGGAAAGAGGGAGTGTAATGTTTAAGTACCGGAGAATGGATAATCATGTCAGGTCAGTACAGAGACACAGATAATGACATTTATCTCATACTTCAAACCTATATGTCAAATTCTATGTTTATATAGTTTCTATTTTTCTGGTATTGCATTAGAGTTGAGCAAAACACTGGGAACAAGGATTTTTGTGAGCAAGGTATACTGCAGATGCTTCATTGATCTAGACAAAATTATTTTCTTAGTACAAATTAGCAGAAGCTGAACACTATTCTCTAAATCAGGTTTGGGCTGAGGATTAGGGGTAGCACAGTGTGCTTTCAAAGACTTTTACATCTCTTCTAGAAAGATTCACCACAAAACCTATTTCTTTTGTCTCCTGCTCGAGATTGTAGTGTTGCAATACAGTTGTGCTTTTGTTTGGACTCCTAGAAATTGTGGTGCCCCCAATGAGCTAAGTGGAGTGAAATATAGGGTCGACACCAACCAAGAATGCTGAGCTAGAAAATGGGTTTTATTAGACTAGTTATAAAACCAGGGGTGGGGAGGTGCAAGGATAAGGGAGTCAAAATATAAAAAAACCAATGTTTTTAAAACAAAAAACATAAAGTGAAGCATTTAACCTTACAAAATGAATTCAAACACACAATTAATTACCTTGTAAATAATAATACATAAAACTCAAATGACTAGAACATCACAATCTATGACAATTTACCTTCATGTTGTACTAGTGATATAAACAAATTTACATAGGAAAAATTCTACAAATTAAAAAAAATCTCTACATTCAGTCCAGTTTCTTATCAGGAGAAAACAAGCAACTGATAACCAAATTATCCTTGTAAAAATACAATCCTTGACACATGACATGATTTCTCCATTAAAAGGTTACAAGATGCACCATCTGATCCCCTAAGCCTCTGCAAAAGGTTTTTCCTTCATGTTTAAGTCATATTTGTTGTAATCTAATATCACAGGTGCTGTCCAGGTTGAAAATGAAAGGCGGATCAATGGATATCTCACTACTCGTTCTGGATGCAATTTCACCGGAGACAAAAGGGAAAGTTTGAAAATGTTCTTCCATAAGGACCAGTAAACAGGGTAAAGGGTAAACAGTACCAAATAAGCTTTTGTGGACAGTGTTTGCCAAACATACGCTGATTGTCAAACGACAGAATGGGAAGAAAAAAGAAAAGCCATCTAGAGGTTATCATGGAAGATGGTAAGTATACAAATATTATATAATTTTATTGGTTGATTTCCCAGCTTGATACCTGGTATAGAGACATTTTCAAAGGGTCTGTATATATATAATACTGTCTTTGGGTACTAGTTTGAGCATGTATCTAATTTAATATAAATGTATTTAAACTGGCAAGTTCACCACCAGGGGTATTTATTAAAATGATGTATAGTATAGTTTCTTGTGACAGACTGAGTATATTTTTTTTAATTGTTTAAGAAAACAGGATAAGAGTTGCAAGCTACATAAGATGTCTATACAAGGCAATGGGGAGGATTTTGAAAAGGTATTGGAAATGATAATAGTGCAATTTATAACTATACCGGCACACAGTTGTAAAAGCACTAAATGAGTCACAACTTGAAATGTAAGAAAATAATGAAAATTTGTATGGTGCCAATTAAAAGATACATTATAGTAACAACATTACATTTGTATTTATTCACATGAAACACCACATGTGAGTGTGCTTTTTATGGCATTAAGAAGTAGGAAAGGTTGGCAAGAGGGGAAGGTAGAAGATTTTGCTGGGAAAACATGATTTGAAGATTTGTAGCCACTACTAGAAGCTATTTACTGTATGTATGTTTTGCTTGTAATTCTACATATAGCCACCAGGAGGCCTATTCTAAAAAGGGTTCTTACTATTGCTCTTTTGCAGCCTGTTTGGTGTATATATTTTGAAAAGGACTGTATAATGCATACAGAGATTGTTCAAGCTGACTGCATTTATGGAATACTTGGCTGGGTTTGTCATTAAAATTAAAAAGTGTTTAAACTTAATTTATTTTGACATTTATAATATCTCTTTATTTTTAGTGGGAATTGAGATTGATGGCCATTTGGAAACAGATTCAGATACTGATGGTAAGAATCAAGCAATAGTATTTGTATACTTTTTTTTAACAGATAAAGCTGAACACTTAATTATATGTCATTTTTAGAATTTCCTGCTATTTTTAACTTAACCCCTTCAATCCCCTATAGACGTACCGGGACGTCCAAAAAACGCCCACAAAGAAACCCCTATGGACGTCCCGGTACGTCCAGCCCTTCGTGCAGCGTCAGGGACACATCCCTGCCACTGCACGGGAGACCAGGCTGTCGTTTGACAGCCTGGACTCCCCACTGACAGCAGAAGCCGGCTTTGCCGGCTTTCTGCTGTCCGATCGCCCGTAACAGCTTCCGGCATGAAAGCCGGTAAGCTGTTACCGGTAAACTGCCCGATTGCGCGATCGCGCAGTTGCAAACGCGCGATCGGGCATTCCCTTCCGGGTTACGTCACTGCTGAGACGCTGAGATCTCTATGTAGGTCTGTGTGATCGGTGCAGGGGGATCGCGGGGAGGGGAGTGAGAGACCATCTCTCTCACTCCCCCTCCCGTCCTGTAAGAGAAAAGCAGAAAAAAAAAACGGTTAGTGATTTAAAAATAATATTAAATAAATCATTAAAATATTAATATAAATAATACAAAAAAAAATTATAACATGAGCTGTGATGTCATTGCCATTTCTGTGTAAAAATAATATATAAAAAATAAAAAAAATGTAAAAAAATTAAAATAAAAAAAAAATTAAAAAAAAATATATAAAAAAAGATAATAAAAAAATTATTAAAAAACCTTACTTCCCATTGCCCTAGCATAACATCTAGCCAGTATAACCCTCCTGCCCCCGTTCACAACCCCCAAACCCGTTAAGCCATAGGCATAAAAATTATACAAAATTGTACACCTAATAGTATGCTCCATGGTGCTGGGAAAGTATGGAAAATCTATATAAATTAGGTATTTCTGAAATCAGGACACCTGAATTAATAAACTTGGAGGGGATTTTCCATCACTTTACCTAATTTTGGGGAAAATGTAAAAAAAAATTAGTTTATTTTTCTAATCTTCGCTAGTTTTTACTAAATTTCTCATTCTAAATTTTCAGCTAATCATCCAACTATGGTATCAAACGAAAGCTCTATCTCTCCTTGAAAAAACAATATATAGTTTACATGGATACAATATTCACAGGAAAAGAGAATCATCGCTAAACCGACATACCCCAAAAATGGCAAAATTGCTCTGGGCTTTGAGGTACCAAAAACCCCTGGGATTGAAGGGGTTAAAGGGCCAGAAAGCTTTATTGCTGTTTAACTACACAACATCCACAAATATATTTTCATGCACTCTTTTATGGTAGCACACAGGGCTTTTATAGTTGATTTAAAAAAATTCAAGTTAAAGAAAAAGTAATTTTTTTTCCTCAATTTGTCACCATATTTTATCCTTTTTCTAGTAAATTATATGATACAATCAAAATAGCGAAATAATAAAGAAAGACCTTCTTGCCCTGAACCCCCCCAATATATAACTTGTGTGGGTTCAGTAAATGAGAAAGATTTAAATTACAGCTAAACACATGCACCGCGTAAATGTTAGAACAGCCATTGTCACGAAGAGTACAAAAAATAAAACCAGCCATTGTCACGAAGGGGTTAAACAAGTTAGTTGTTAGTAAACAACTCTTGACTTTTCTTATTGAAGACAGTGGTAATGAAATGACTGTATTTGCTTGATATAGGACAAGGTTTTTTCAGAAAAAAAATCAGAAAAAACAACCTTGTCTTACAATCAAGGTCATCTTTTATTCAGACCACAGATCCACAGCACCACTGAGTAATTGCAATATTTTCAGTGATGTTCATCACTGGCCTGTCAATCACACCCTCAAACCTGATGTAAACGAGGTAAGAAGTGTTGCAGAATGCCCCTGGATTGTGGCAGGCCTTGAAGACCCAAAAAGGGGCAGCAATTGCTGGGGCTGTTGTCTCTGCAAATGAAAAGAGGTTTTGACAAGCCTAGGGGCATCCATCCCTAAATTCCCCAAATTCATAGGCCTGGTTGCTTAAGAATTAGGCAGACGAGAACAGAACAATATGTTTTTACATTTATTGAATCACATGCAATAAATGACAATTAAGTGTTATGTGTGGTTAAAATCCTCTCTCTCTTACACACTTAATGTTGAGATACTGTGTCCCCGCAAAATAAGTAATATGAAAATAAAGTAATAAAAGCAATTACATAATTTTCATTTTTATACATTTTACAGTATTAAACAGTAAACAAAGGGTAAGTGTTAAAATAATCCCCCTCTTGATCACATAAATGAGTGTAAGTATGTGTGTATGAGAGAGTAACAAAAACAGTGGTTTTGATCTTGTTTTCCAATAGGGTTGTCTTGTCATGCCTTTTCTTTTTTTCTTTCATTGAGATACAAAGTTGAGTTTCTTATAATCAGGGTCATCTTATAATCAGGCATGGATACACAGATTTCCTGGCCTGCTTACAACCTTCCATGACAGGTGTTCTACAGCATTGCACTACACCATTATAGATCAGATTCAATCCAAATGGAATGGATGGTATCATTATTTAGTTTATCGTTTAGAATGATCCAGTGTTTTTGAACGTTTCATTACATGCATTAAAGAAGAAGAAGAAGAAGAGGATGAAAGAACAAAAAGGAAGACAAGGGGCATGAAGTCACTACAAAGAGGAAATCAAAGCGATGATGACGACAGTGAGGAAGATTCACCGAAAGGAAACAGGAGGGCAAGAAACAGATCAAATCTGAAAAGTAGGAAAAAGGAGGATGATGATGATGAAGATGATGATGAAGATAAAAATGAAGACATTAGCAATGGGAACAAACGTGGTTATAGAAACAGGGGAAGAAAAACAACCAATATCAAAGTAAAAGGTGAAGAGGATTGTGAGAAAAAAATGGGGAAAAAACGTGACCAGCAGAAGGAAGACAAAAGGAACAACAGGTAAATACATGTTTCTTGTCTACTCTATACTTCACCGAAACAGTGCAGAATACTTTTTGGTAATAAAGGTTTGAGAATATTCCTGTTTTGTCTAATGTATCTCCTGTTTTTGAATGACACTATATATATACAAAAAATGTACTTACTAGAGAGAAAATGTAGTTGCCTTACCAAAACGATTATTTATAAGTTTGTTTCAAAGCAGTAGATTAAAGTAATGAATTGTGTTATAAAATCTATGCTATAATGTATTTGCCGTGTATGAATTTTAGCTTTAAATGGATACCATAGCGCCATGGCCACATTTAAATTTCAGATAGCCTTTGGAATAACAAAACTATGCATGAAGTCTCTGAGATTAAGACAAAACATGGAAAAATTGGGGAATCCATAGAAGTGCTTTCAACAAGACATCTTACGCCACATTCTGGACCTCCTGACAATTGGGAAAGTATGTATTAATAGGGTTAGACAGAGCTGCAGGGGACCTGGATCCTCCTGTGTGGCAGCCAGTGGACTTCTGCACGATCCGCGCAGACATCTCCTGCTGCTGCCAGGGCTTCTAGTGACATGACCTTCCGGTGCTCCATCAAAGAAGCCCCGGTGGAAGTACCAGCCAGCAGCAGCGGAGGTTGTCTATGCGCATTGCGCAGACGTTCACCAGCTGCCAGAGAGGAGGATCCCCCGCAGCGCTGCAGGGGACTCAGATCCTCCTCTCTGGCGTGCAGACAATCTCAGCTGCTACCCGACACTTCCGCTGGGGCTTCTATGACACAGCACCGGCGTCACAGGGCCTTCCTTCACAGGGTTGTATTACGGAGGTATAAGGCATATCAAGGGTGCAGATTGGCAAATATGGGGTGATATAAGGTATATGTGGGGGTCAGAGTGGCATATAGGGTTATAAGGTATATCAGGGGGGACAGAGTGGTAAATAGGGGCTATAAGGGGGGTATAAGCAATATCTGGAGGCAGAGTGGCATAAAGGGGGTATAAGGCATATCAGGGCCAGCTCAGCCACTCCAATGTGGCAGGAATGGCCCTTTACACAACATAATGAATTCAGGGAGTTTAAAACCACACTCTACTGCCGACTCCCGAATCACATTAATGTCAACTATCATTTGGGGGGTGGAAAAAGCATATGGGGAGATTTTGCAGTGGGGACACATGAAAATGGAATGGACCACATAGCTATTGCATGCAGAATAGCGGAATAGGTTATGCAATGTGAACACTTATGTAGTAATAAAATAAGAATACATGAGCATTTGCAGACAGTACAATATTCCTTTCCTGCAGAGAATCACAGAGCGCCGCACATTCTTCTACAGGGAACAATATTTATTGACTTTCCCAAGGGACGTATGTGTGTATTGTAAGTATGAGGTAATATTGCCTCTCAGGTAGCTAGATTTGAAAAGAAGTGAAGGAAGTGGTCCAATGTTCACATTTATCTAAATAAGGAACATCTGAGGTGTTCTATTCCTGTGACTTCCTGTTTCTGAGCCCTTTGAATGCACAATCTCTGGACAGATTTTCCCTTCAAAAGGATAAGCCATACATTTTATCTAGTTATATTTAGGTGACTTATAAACAGCTGACACTTCACTTGGGTCATAAAGTAATATATATATATATATAAATACATATATTTCTTTTGTTTAAAAACATTTCTTTTCAGGGCAAGTTAAGTCATACCATGACACAATGGTACAAATATTAATAATAAAAGATGATTCAATTTAAATTTATTTTCCTGTGTTCCTCAAAACAAAGAATAAACTAATAAAAATACATATTTTTCTTAAAAGTCCTGTCCCTCTTTAGTTAATATTTCATATAAAATTGTGGAAGATAAAAATGATCTTTAAAAACCGTGTTAATGTAATACTAGATTTTAGATGTGTATTTTGTACTGCATCTTTTTGGGGTTTTTTTAATGATTTTCATCTATTTGTATCTTAAGCATTCTGTCATTTATTTCTCTTCTCCCCTCTATAACTGATCAAGTATTTAATTGGACCTGGTTTTTAGAATAAGGCATCAATCCGTTAGATGGGTAGCTAAAGAAGGAGGAACTAGGCAGTTAGTGTGTAAAAAGAGATGGCAAGTGGTAATGACTTAATGCCCATCCACATAAATCAAAGAACTGCTCTAATGGTCGGCCAATTAAATGGCAAATCCTATTACTAATTATTCATCTGATCACAACTTGAGCTGTGCATATAAACTGCATTTGCTAATAATCAGTTTGCAGAATTCCTTACTTGAAATGTAAGCTTGTATCTTTGTAAGTTTTAGTGTGACAATTTACATTGTTCCCTGCTTGGTTCTCAGCCTTAGTTCTAAATTGTGGCTTTTTCCTTATTATTGCTTCCCTGCTGCCTGCTATAATGCTACCTTTTGAAGCTGCCTACTAACATACAGTATATTATATGCTTAAGATACTACCATACAACGTTGGAGCATTTTTGGTACAGGCAATCCATTTGAATAACACTGACTCCTACACAGTGCTTCCCTGTTTTTTTTCAGCCCGGCACAACATTAAGTTCTCCTATTAACAACAAAAATGGCCAAAGAAACAAAAAATATCCTGTGGAATATTGCTAAATCTAGACAGCCACAGGGCTTTATCATCCGTTACCCCTTGGGACACACACTACTCATTGCTAAATGGGACCTGTTTTTTTCTGCATTACAGATAATGCAAATTAAGTAGACTGTTTCATCTAGTCTTCTTAGTCTTCTCTGGTAATGCTAGAGGTCAGAGCTGCAGAGTAACTTAGCAACTGGATTTATATCAGGAATAATAACACATTTAAAAATTCTGATTGCATGTCAGCAATTTAATGCCATGGATGTTACAATTTGACATCGACAAAAATGTAATACATCTGATGTCTAAGGTTATTTTTTTTACACATAAACAGATTTTAATGGCAATCAAATCATTATTCTAAATGTTGTAAACCCTAAAGTGTTTTTTTGGCTTTTTCCTATGTTGGATAGCCTTGTGCTCAGCCATGCATACTTACATTCTATTAACCCTTAACCTTTTTGCTGAAAGGTTATTCCATTTATAAACCACCTTTCAGTAAGGAAAAGTATAATAAAAAAAATCTATGATAGCACTATGAGGCAACTGGCATCTTCTTCATAAGGTTTTTTTTTGCCTTCCTCTGGATCAACACAGTAGGGACACAATATGTATATAGGTTGAACTTAATGGACTTTGGTCTTTTTTCAACCTTATGAACTATGCTACTATGTTACAATAATCCAAATATGTGACTCCTTAGTTCAAGCCTATGATGTATCATAATGACATAAGTCATGTAAGTGAATTATGCTATATTTTATACATAGAAAAAAAGTAGATTTTAGAGCAATCATGTTAAATTTGATTCAGCCTGCTTGTTCAACCATACTTTTTGTATTTTTTTTTTTATTTAGAGCACCCACACATATTATGTATTGTTTTTTTAGAACAAGTAGCGCCTTCGTTTTAAACCAAATGAATCCATATAATCCATCATTTAGTATGAAACATATTTAAAAACTTGAGAAAACAGATTGTTTTACAGCTTTATCTCTAAATTGTATACAGCTAGTGCTAATGAGAAATAAAATCCGAAAATATATTCATATACAGTATCGCAACAAAGGTATGTGGACACTTAACCACCCCACCAATATGAGCTTGTTGGGCATCCCATTCCATAACTACAGGGAATAATGTGCAGTTGCCCCCTCCCTTGAAGCTTAATAGCCTCCACTCTTCTGTGAAGACTTTTCACAAAATTTTGGAGTGTGTCTGTGGCAATTTGTGCCCATTTGTGAGGTCAAGTTCACCCCAATGGGGTTAAGGGCCCTGTGCAGGTCCAAATTAAACTCATCAAACCATATAGTTAGGGTCCTTGCTTTGTGCACAGGGGCACATGCATGCTTAAACAGGAAACACCCTTTCCCAAACTGGTGCCACAAAGTTGGAAGAATACAATTGTCTAAAATGTTTTTGAATGCTGTATCATTTATATTACCCTTCACTGGAACTAAGGGCTTAGCTCAAACCCTGAAAAACAGTACCAGACCATTAATCCTATCAGTCCATCACTCCTGCTGTACCACATCAACGTCTAGCTCAGTACATAGTCAAGGGAGATATGCTGCATCAGCGTCAATGTCTGGCTCAGTATATAGTCATGAGAGTAATTCTGTATCACCATCAATGTTTGGCTCAGTATATAGTCATGGGAATTATGCTGTACCACTGTCAAAGTCTGTCTCAGTATAAAGTGACGGCAATTATGTTGTGCAAACGGTCAATGTCTGGCTCAGTTTACAGTACCACTGCCAATGTCTGACACTGCCAATGTCTAGCTCATTATATAGTGATGGGAGATATGCTTTATCACTGTCAATGTATGGCTCAGTATATAGTGATGGGAGTTATGCTGCACCAGCATCAATGTCTAGTTCAGTATATAGTAAAATGAGGCATGCTGTACCATGGTCTGTGTCTGGATCACTTTATAATGATAGGAGTTATACTGTACCCCCTTCACTGTCTGGATGAATATGTAATGATGGGATTACTGCTGTACCACCGTCTGTGTCTGGCTCAGTACGTGTAATGAAGGTAGTTGTGGTGTACCGCTGTCAGGCTGTTTAGATTGATAGAAGTTATACTGTGCCACTCTCAGGCTTAGTATATGACATGGAAGTAATGCTGTACCATGCTTAGTGTCTGGCTTACTATTTAAAGATAAGAGTCATGCTGCACGATCATCATTGTCTGGCTTGCTATATAAGAATGAGAGTTATGCTATACCACTGTAATTGTCTGGCTCAATTTGTTAGTCTCACTAAAAGCTGCACTGTATCATTTCCATGTCTGGCTAACCGCACATGCATAATGGGGATGATGGTACACAACCTATTCTAACTTGTCTTCAACTTCTCTCACTTGAAGGAAAAGGGGTATCTTCTTTAAACCTACTTATGGTAAAAATAGCAAAAGATATACGGTAATTATGACACTAAGAAGCCTTGGTAAGAAAGAGGTATATATATAAAATCAAAGCACTATGATAAGTGTTTAATTTGTGCAGATCATTTTGTTCTATTTTGTTAAATACATGTGTAGTTAGGTGTCACACCTTGTGGTATCTGCTACATTTAATTTATTAATGAAATTATCACTTCCACTGCCCTTTCACTTGTTAACTATACTTTTATTGACTTTACCTTCCCAAAAGGAGACACATACTTAGCCATACTGGGCACCCTCCACCATACAGGGTGTTAAGGAGATGGCATTAATGAGCTCAAGGGCAAAAACAGCAAGGTATAATGGAAGAGAGTGGAGTAGAAAAAAAATAAGAAATAACAAAAGAAGGACATACTGTTCTTGTAACAAATCGTGTCTCCATAGTGTACTTCACTGTAAAAATGAAAGTGTATGATCTGTGACCTTTCTCAAGGTGGTTCATTGCAAACAACTTAGCTGAATAGATCTATATATATATATATATATATATATATATATATATATATATATATATATATATATATATATATATTTATTGTTATTATTTTTTTTTTTGCCAATCATAGATTACAGTTAAGCTTGTATTAAAATTATATAATCTTACTTGCTGTGATTATGTGATTAAACAGTTTCTTATGATTGTAAGGAATGATGATATTTTGCTTACTGTGTACCCGCCGTAGCTTCAATGGCACAGTGACTGAAGACACTGGATATGACTGTTGGGCAGTTGAGGACCACTCATGTTACAGGAATAAGCAAGAGTCTTTTACATGGGTCATATTAATGTTTTTTGTATTTTACAGCGATTCACAGTCTTCCTCCTCATCTTCTGATGAAGAATCTATGACTGAAGAAGAAATGGTAGTACTGATGGAACAAGTAGAAGAAAAGAAAAAACTGATAGCCACCATTAGGAACAAGCCCTGGCGCATGAAGAAGAAACTCTGTGTGTTAAGGTGACATTAAGATGAAAATGTGTTAAGATATTAATCCGCTTAAAACTGCATTTCTGCTTCTAAAACCCTAATTGCTCTGTTTTTGTTTTTTTTTCCTTCTAAAGCCACAATTTGATGGTGTTAACATATATGATAAACACAATTCCCCTTTCGTTGGCAGCATAAGGCTATAAAGTACTTAGGTCTTTGGATCTCGGCGGACCTTTCCCAGCTCAAATCACTGAATTTTGATTCCTTGCTCTCCACAGTACACGGCGATCTTCGCAGATGGGCTGTGCCACATATATCCTGGTTCGGTCGTATAGGGGTAATAAAAATGAATATACTCCCCAGGTTCTTATATCTCTTGCAATGCCTACCTATCTTTCTCCCCAAAGCATACTTCAAAGCTTGTCATAGGGTTTTCCGCAAATTCATTTGGGGGGACCGCGCTCCTAGACTATCGTTCCAACACCTGGTCAGGCCCAAAATCTGGGGAGGTTTGGGGGTCCCCAATGTGGAGTGGTACTGGTTGGCACCCCACGATTTCGGCTACGCTACTCTCACGCCGTCGCCTTCTCACATCCTCTCCGTGCCCTCTCCTTCCCCTCACACACAACCCGACTCTCCCCCCTGATTTACGAGGAAGCTTACCTGGCTCTTTCACACGTCTGGCAACGAAACTTGTTAGACTTTGCCATCTTCTCCAGGGCTCTGAGTTTAAACCCGTTACAGCTTTGGTTGGACAAGCCCCCCTCCCTTTCGGTCAGTATTCTTACACCATCGACTAAAACACTATGTCTCCTCCCTAATGCCTTACTCACTAGGGAATTGTCTAATTTTGAGCAGTTATGCATTCTCCCCAAAGAACCGCCTCATCTTCTCTCACATCTATATGCACTAGTAGTTGACGCCCATTGCACCTCAAAGCCGTTTTACCTCAGTCTCTGGGAGAAAGACCTTTCCACCCAGTTTGCTGATGATGAATGGGACAAAATGTTATTGCTTACTCATAAAAGTGTTCTCTCCACTAGAATTCAGGAAAACGCCTTTAAGCTGTTATCTCGATGGTACAAGGTTCCCCTGGAACTGCATCACTACTTGCCCCAGGACTCCCCCTTGTGCTGGAGGTGCGCGGAGGCGGATGGCTCCTTTCTCCACTTGTGGTGGGAGTGCAAGGATATCCGTCCATTCTGGTAGACTGTGGCTGGGGTGATTGTCAAGGTGTCTGACCACGATTCCGTTGCTTCACCCCAATCTATGCTACTCCTCCACACTCATGTTTCCTTTGGGACCTACAAGATGTCTCTCACTATCCATTTGATCCAGGCAGCCAAGTCGGTTATCCCCAGGTTCTGGAAGAGACCGGGTCCTCCACCAATTGATGCCTGGATCTCTAGGGTCAATTTTATCTATCAAATGGAGGACCTGGTGGCTGCATCCCAGGGGCGGGAATATAAGAACAGCCTTAAATGGTACCCTTGGTTATCTTTCATGACTTCGTCTCGCCTGTTTGACATCGGCTGCGGGCGGCTTCCCTAAGCGGCACAGGGCATAAATGCCCAGATGCTTCCTCCCCGCCCCTGCTGTTGACCCCTGACTATGTGTCGTGCTGGCCTTTTTGTCTAGTTGCTGCGTTCTGTAACCATATACAAATCATTGCAGACTTCTCTGCGCGGTGAGATGCAAGGTTTTCTGTTTGTCGTTACTTGTTTCACGTTTCATATGTTGTAACGTTACATGCTGCTACATTGTATTCTCCAGATTCTCTCTTGTGCCTTTTTCGTCACTAATGGCGCTTGCACGACTCTGGCATGCGGTACTCATGTGATCCTCTTATGTACATGTCTTTGTATTCTACTGTGTGATACCATGGATCGTTCTTGCCGTGTTAATTTACATTTATTTTGTGTACCTTTGCACACTGTACAATACGACTGTGTCATCCTTGTGTTTTATCGATGTGCATGTTTCAATAAACGGAGAATTGAAAAAACATATATGATAAACAGAAACATTTAGGTCACTGGTAACTAACGTAAACAATGATATTCTGCTATGGATTGAATGAAAATAAGAACTTTAACATAACATAACCATAGTACAACATTACAGATCTCTGCCTGAGCAGACAGCTTGTGAAAAGGCTTGGCAACTAGAGATCGTACATGTGAAGAAGTCTCTCTTACTCCTATCTAGACACAGATCAGGTTTACTGTTTTAATTAAAGTAATATAAGAATGTAATACTGTAATCATGGATACTCTCGAGATCTACAATTTCTGAAAGCACATCAAGTAACTGACATGGTGAATGAGAACCTTGTAATTTTCTGGGTTTTTTTCATTAGATAAGATCAAGTCTCTATATATGATTGTAGGCCTATCAGGGAAATGTTTGGAAGTGTTTCACTGGAACCATTGGCATGACTTTACGGTTATAGTATGTTCGTATATAATTAAACTGGGGAGAAATGTTTTGCTTTGAGAGTGAGGTCATGTTTGAGTATTTAGGTTTGATTCAGAAGGCCACGGTAAATTAAAACATTTTTCCTAGTTTTATTATTGAAGAAAATTAATCTAGAGTAGTTGGTGTTATTTTACTGTGTTTATATATACATCCAAAAGGCTACAACATTCATATATAATCCAAAATACGTCTGTGAACTGTTGTATTATGTAATATTATGCAGTAAATCATGTATTTGTTCTTTAAGATACTGTATATTTTAATTGTATTTGTACTAGGGATGCTCAGAAGTTTGTGGAGAAGTTTGAAGGAGCCTTGGGAAAGGGTAAAGGAAAGAAATTCTATGCATATAAAGTAATGATGTTGAAGGTAAGTATTAGACTATTCACAGACAACTATGGAAAACATACTGTGCTTTTTTTTTATACATGACCTTAGAGTTGAAAACCTAGATCTTGATAATGCAAACATACAGGGGTGTAACTAGAAACCCCAGGCCCCCCCAACTTTACAACTGGCCTGTGCCATCATTGTCCCCAAACAACTTGTCTGTGCCTTGTTTGCCCCTTGCCCCCGACTTCCAACATACAGTTTGGTACACACACAAATTACACACACTCATACTCATCAACACATACGTATGCATTCATTCTAACACACATGCAAGTATGGGAAAGAATAAAAGCATGAAAAAGATTTCTTACATTACCTATCTCCTTTAACTTTAATCTATTTTCTTTATCACAGTAGGAATGTGTTGGTGTTAAATTATGCCTACTAACAATAGTATTGGAGAAAAAGTATCTATGAATATTATTCCTTAACAAGTAATTTTCTCACCACAATTGTCAAGATCACGGGTCTGATTTTGATCCAATTTTGAATGTGGCTACCACTCCTAGTTTACGCCAAACTTTTGGCACCATACCAAATTAAAATCCTGGAAGATCAAAAACAACATCTGGCTAATGTACTTGAGTATCCTGGGGCTTTATTGATCTTAACTGGTAGCTTTATAATTTTGTCCTCTGTCAGCTAGTCACGACTGCTGTAAGCGTTTTGGAGCTGTTATTTGCAAACCTGCAGCGGGTATTTTTTGGCATATAAAATAATTAAAAATTTCCGTCTTTCTAACAAACTTTCCTTCCACATTATTACTGGTATTAGCATATGCTATTTCTTGAGTTTTAGGTCTTAATTCAGGTTTAATATGGACTCACCCTCCTCCTATAAGGCTTCCTCATTATCCCCAGTATTAGCATACACTATCTCCTTAACCTAGGTCAAACCTCACCCCTTTTTTTACAGTATCTCTACTAAAAAGTGCATAAACACTTACATTTGCCCAGTCATGAATACCAGCCAGTCACGTTTCTTTGGTACCAATTAGGCCATACTGTTCATCGCTTACAAAAACTCTAGCGCCTCCATTTTTACATGCTTTTGCTACATTTACATTTGCTAGACAGACATTTCTGGTTACCAAAAGACTTTGGTTATCTTTTAATTTAGTTACCTCTGTACATATGGTACAACCTCCTTCACAATTTTGCAAAGCTAATCCCTGCCTTGAATCTATGCTAGACCTGTGCTAATGGACAAATATGACTCAGACAAATTTTTCATTTAGTTTTTGGTACATTCGTTTTTGGACCCCAAATTATGTTTCCACCCCTTTTGGTTTGTCTCTCACCCTCATTCTCTCTCATGCACTTTCACGTTCTGTGACACTATCTTTCCGAGTGTCTCCCTAACTTCTGTGCCCATGTCCTTGTTTCCTGATAAAGACAGAGTCTCTGGGCACACCCTCTCCCCCCTGTTCCTCCAACTGGGGGAAAGTGTGTGCCCAGAAGCCCCCCCATTTTGAAGAAGTTTGTTGGGAGGTCAGAATAATGAAGACAGATTCACTGAGAAAGAGAAGAGTTTATGTACCTGTCTTTCTCAGTGAAGCTATCTGCATTATTCTGGCCTCACTGTGCACTTCTGCAAAAGGGAAAAGCCAGGGGGGCAGCCTCTCCCCCATTCCACCAATTGGGGGAAGCTCCAAACCAGAGGCTCAGCCCTTTTGGGGAAATTCAGGAGGAGGCCATGTCCATGGAGAAACAGATGAACAAAGAAGACACAAAGAGCAGCAGATGAAGAAAGAAGACAGAAAAACTGGAAGATGCAAGAGAAGAGGCGGAACTGCGTGCCAGGGAGACAGGGACATGGAAGAGGTGGGCAGAGAAGGTAGGAAGACATTCAGAGGGCTTAAGAGAGAGTGAATGAGATTACGTGAATTAGAGTGGGTAAAAGTGTGAGAATTCAGAGCTCTTTGCTTTGTATTCATTTGTTTTGTTGGGAGCATCTTCTCATTTTAAGACATTCATATGAATGGACAAAACTGTCCTTTTAATTTCCTTTAAAGTAAAAGGTCAATACTCAACAATATTCTTGTAATTGCACTAGAAAATTAATGGATATTTCAAGTGCAAATTTGTAAATACAGGAAAATAATTTGCAGTCTAAGGAATAAAGAAGACTTTTTCTATTTGAAGAATACAAATACAGAGTATTTCTTTCCTGGATAATGCAAAAATCATGCCTAAGTAGCTTAAACAGCATTGTGAGCGTTTTCCGGGAAACCACACGTAGTGTCTATTTTACTAAAATGTCGTTTGAAGACCCAATTAATTTTCTCAGTTTCCCAAAATAAATTCTTGGCTATAGCATGTGTAAAAATAATAGCAAATGTTTTAGAAAAAAATTATCATAATGAAAGCAGCCAAAGGACCAAGGGCTAGATTGACTGAGAAGACATATCATGCAGGCCAGCCAACAATGTAAAAATGTAATTCTACTATTAAGCATTTCAACAAGGTTTTTTTTTGGTTCAGGTGATAGGTATTTCGCAATCAGAACACCATAAACACTATCCAGCTCTATGTAATATGCATTTCCCAAATGTCCCCACTTCAGTTGACAGCCCTTTGATTGGGGTGCTCTGTTTTATTTTTTATCTCTAAAAGTATCCCATACAATTCACTTAAAGGTATACATAAGGCATACATGTATCTTATTTTTAAAAATAACCCAGTCTCTTAGTTTAAATCCCATTAAATATATCTCAACAGACTAATACCACATGAGCTACCGGGGCCATTATACCCCAATCAGACAATGCTAAGATTAATTATATAACTGCATACATATGGTTTGTATACTTCTAGAAACAGTAAGCAAGGAGGTTTATGTTTTGACAGCTCTGTAAGACTGGTATCCTAGGTACTTTTTAAATATATGTTCTAAGTTATGATAAATGTAAAATGTAATAAATCTACAGTGCTGTATAGTAAGTGTTACCTAGTAGATTATGAATCAGTGTTACAATGATATAAGTAATGATTTTGTTTTTCAGAAATGGATAAAGTTTAAAAGGGACTTTGAAAATTTTAAAACAGCTTGCATTCCATGGGAAATGAAGATAAAGGAAGTGGAAAGTATGTTGTCTACAAAATAATATATATATTTTTTGTGTTATCAAGAACAGATGTGATTTCTTCTGTGATCTAGACCTCTATCTATAATTGGATTATATATTAAAATAACATAATGTCCATTTCAATCCAGCTAATAAATTCAGTAAATGACACAAAAATGAATCCTGTTATTTGCACCAGGACCATTTTACATATTCTCCAAATGTTCAGATTTGCAAACTTTTCATCTACAATACAAAATACATAAATAAGACATTTTATATGAACATACTACTGTTTGTAGCAAATAGCTAGCAGGTAAAGTTAACAGGTAATGTACATTGTTCGTTAAGATACACACTATGTAAGAGTAGACTAGAGAAGTGGGTTAAAGGGATGTCCCTGAAAAGGGAGGATCTACAATTCATTCCACGATCACAAAGTATTTACAGCAAGAATAAATGGGCAGAGCAGGTGTGTCAATAATTCATAATTTTGCCTGCCATTAGTTTCTATGTATGTTGTTAAGAGAGTATGTGTGTGTTAATATGTGTATGTGTTTCTTAGTCTGCAAGTGTATTTGTTATTTAATGGGGGGGGGTTCTGCACCCAGGTGCTACTAACCTTGGGCCATTTTCCCTCGTGTTTGTTTAGAAAGCAAATTAGATCTTAGGACAGGTATATGTCTCTTTCTCTGAATATAGTTTCCCATAATAAAAGTGGAATAAAAGAAAGCAGTATAAAATATAAAGTTATCTATTAAATCATTATATTGGCTTTGTAGAAATAAACAACAACAAGTAAAAAGGATTGTCAGATGACATATATAGATATATTGTTAAAATAATATACTGTTACATTAGTGTAAATATTTATACTAATAAAATTCATATTTTTGCACTGTTTTTTTTTTCATCTTTGTTAGGTCATTTTGGTTCATCTGTAGCCTCATACTTTATATTCCTGAGATGGATGTACGGAGTGAATTTAGTATTATTTGGTCTAATATTTGGCCTAGTGGTAATACCAGAGGTGAGGCCTTATTCCTATTTTTTATTCCTTTATTCATAATTTTGAGATCTAAGACTCTAGGAGATGTTACAAAAATGGTTTATGTATTTAACCACTTAATGACCAACGACGTCACAGGCACAGCATGCTTAAACGGTGTTGCTGAAATGCCTTGATGTTGAGGCATTCAGCAACAGCGAGATTGGCATCAAATGGCATGTCTGGGGGCTCAGGGCGGCTGTGTGGACACCTGGGCAAATTTAAATACGGGGACTCTACTGTGCCTCAAATGAAACATGGACCCAGTAAAGTCAAATGTCAAAATTTGAGCTGAAAAGCGCATGTTCTAACTGTGACCCTATAATGCCCAAAAACCGTGATATACCCATGCATGAAGGATATTTTTGTACTCGGGGTCGTGCTGAATATAAATCAATAGTGTTTTCTGTTCATTCACATATCCACCCTGAAAAATACATGGCAAAGTGGGTGTAAACAAATGCTTTTTTTAACACTAGCTTTAAAGGGTGTGGAGTCAGAACATGCCAATATGCCTCTGGTCATATTTCCATTGTTGTCTAGTTTTGTATAGTTATATAGTTTTGTTTAGTGTTTTTTTTTTCTAGCCACTGTTAGGGCCCAACTTCCAGCATATCATAATTTTACTTTTTTTTAATCTAGTTTGGAAACACTGGATATGCATATTTTTTATATGTTAAATCATGACAAATGTTTTTTTTTTTTTTTTTTCCATTGTTTAATAGTAAATTAAAGGGAGAAAGGACATGATTCATTATTGGTTCTATAGACATCTAACTCTGTTATTTATTATTAATTTCCAAATTCTAACATTTTAATTTGTATTTTTAAACTACTGCTTAATCTAATACTTATTATACTTAATTATTAAAGCAAAATCTTATTATATATATTAATTTTTTTTTAATTTGATTTTCCACATTACATCTTACACAGAGTATGTATATATATATATATATATATATATATATATATATATATATATATATATATATATATATACATACAGTGTTTATGGATCCTCATGCATCTATATGTCCCAAACAGATTCTAATGGGTTTGCCTTATGGAAGTTTACCCCGTAAAACTGTTCCAAGAAAAGATGAGAAAACTGCCATGGATTTCTCAGTGCTTTGGGATTTTGAGGTAAATGACACTTATATTCTCTAATCCCCTTTAACATGACTGTGTCATTTTGTGGGATGACTGTAGGAGGATGAATAGGCCAAATTTAAAATGGAGCTTGTATTTGACCATCTGTCACTTTATAACAGTTATCTTCAGAATGAAAAGATTAGAAGCAAATAAGTAATCACGTCTTAGAGCTGTCAGTAGATTTCTTACTGTATGAACATTTTTTTGGTATTTCACAGTACACAAGCAACCGAAATAGTTATAGTATTATATATTTTAAAGTAATTACAGTATTTATCTGTGTGCTGTTTATCTTTAATACAGTATATGCTAGCCATTATAATGCAGATAGTTTATAGATAGGCTGTTTATTATAACTGCTAATCCTTCTTAATTATTTTCAGGGATATGCCAAATATTCTGTTCTTTTTTATGGATTCTACAATAACCAACGTACAGTCGGTTGGTTAAAATTTAGGCTGCCGCTGTCTTATTTTCTGGTTGGTGTTGGGGTATTTGGATACAGCCTTATGGTGGTCATTAGAACGTAAGTAACAGAAAGCTTTAGATAAAATAACATGTTTCATGTAGACCATGGGTGCATCAACTCTGACAATTGTACACCAAATATGAACCATCTGACCCATCTAGTCTGCCTGTGTTTTATGCTATATTTTTATATTTTCTGTAGAGTATTATATAAAACAATTGCAGATCTGGGTATTGTGCTATTTGTTTTTGTATGTGCTTTGTGCACCAGTGCTGCACAAATTAAGTTTTTGGGTCTCTTAGAAAGTACTTGAAGCAACAGGGAACAGGATGAACACAGCAGGATAGAAAAATAGCTTCCGAGCAATGCACAAATTCACAAGAGTCTATTCCAAAAGAGACCAACATGCAGCAAAACAAATTGCACAGATAAAGTATGTTACTGTATATAGAAAGCTTCATTTTTTTCTGCTGCATATTGGTCTCTTTTATAAATGTTAGGAATATTGTTCTAGATGTTTGTGTGGGGAAGTCAAGCATTTAGAACACAATTAATAAGCCCAGAATTGCATAAAATTCACAGTTTTTTCCATAATATATTAAAACATGAAATATAGTGAACATGGGCGTAGGAACCGGGGGGGGGATGGAGGGGACAGATTCCCCCCAGTAACTCATGCGGGGGGGACCGATAATTAAGAAATCCCCCCAGGGCCGTAGGAACCCCCCCAATAGAAACGCCGCAGGAGGAGAGGGGTGCCGAGCGGTCGTTTTCACCAACCGCTCGGCGTCCTTCTGCCTCCTCTGCTCCCTACCGCCACCCGCCTGCCGCCGACTGCCTCAACGCTGCCCCGACGTCATAAGCTGGCGCTCAGCAGTGAAGCCGCGCGTATCGCGGCAGAGCAGCGAGACAGAGGTCTCGTGCTCCCACCACAGGACTGCAGGGTAAGTGACCAAAGTGGGTAGGGAGAGGGTAGATAGTGTGACAAGGGGGGGTAGGGAGAGGGTAGATAGTATGAGAAGGGGGGGGTAGGGAGAGGTTAGATAGTGTGAGAAGGGGGGTAAGGAGAGGGTAGATAGTGTGAGAAGGGGGGTAAGGAGAGGGTAGATAGTTTGAGAAGGGGGGGTAGGGAGAGGGTAGATAGTGTGAGAAGGGGGATAAAAGTAACAAAAGGGGGTAGTAAGCATATTGAAATAAAGAGTGAGAATGAATGAATATGTGGATGAATTGTGTGAATGAGTAAGAGAATGAATTAATCCACATGTGGATGAATTATGTGAATGAGTGAAATAATGAATTAATGTGTGGATGAATTGATTTAATTATTTGTGAGCTGGGCTGTTTGGGGACAAAGTTGGCTCAGGCTGGGCTATTTGGGGACAAAGTTGGCTCTAAGTCCTTCAATAAATCCAAATCCAAAGCAGAGGCTCAGCATTGAAATGGTAAGGTAAGTTTATTTCACACAGGCAACGTGAAAGACCTGTGTGTCGAAACATTGCCTGTGTGAAATAAACTCACCTTACCATTTCAGTGCTGAGCCTCTGCCCCTCTATTTTGGATTTAATGTCACGGAGTAGTGAGAAGGAGGGAAGACTGCACTCACTCTCACAGTCTTCCCCTAATCTACGATCAGTGTGGCACATATATTTTTTTTGATGTGGGAGCGGAGGGAGTGACTTCATGCTAGGGAGAGTAGAGCGCGGCCAAAGGAAATGCTTGCCTAGGGTCCAATTTTTCAATATTTAAAAAAATGTTTTTCCTATATTTAATGTATTAAACATACATTATTTTTACTAGTGTTTCAAATTATATATTATTGTACGTGTTTGCAAAAAAAGAGATGGGGAGAAAGTGGGGATCTGATGGGGGAAAATGCTGTCCCCCCCAGATTTTTAGGGGTTCCTACGCCCATCATAGTGAAACAGAACCATGAAATATCGCATTTAAGAGGCATTTTATTATTACACATAAATATAGTTAAAGTAAGCGTTTTGGGAACTGTTGCTAACGATTTGGTTGTCATGAAAACAGTTAAACGAAAGGCTACAAAATGAAGAGAAAATAATGAATATTGTCTGTCTAAGGCCATCTCAGCAAAATCTTTATCCCACAGACAAAGCAAATAATGTAAGGTCACCTATTAGGATTACACAAATGGCCGTTGCAGCTTATTCTTAGTGGTCTTGCTTTATGAGGGAGGTATAGGACCTTGGAATTTCATAACCTTGCTATCTTTCACATAAACACCACATTTATATCCCTGAACAACTTGGTGTTATCTGCAAAAACAGATATTTTATCTCTAGCACTAAAGTCCTGACTGGCTGCAAAACCTTCATACAAGGTGTATAACAAGTTTATTTACAATAATGCAGTCAAATAGCATGTTAAAGAATTTCTTACTATGATATCTAAACTCAGGAAAGTTGTAAAACTTAAATGAAAATTAAGTAATTGCACTTTTATAAAACTGAACTGATTTTACCCCTTAACGACCAATGACATGCCTGGCACGTCATGACATTAAAGAAGCTTAGAATGTGATCCAAGATCTAAGATTGCTTTCTTCGCTTAAATAGTGTTGCTGTAATGCCTCGATGTCCCCAGTGTGGCCCCTCCCCCAGAGATCAACGTCCGTCATATATTGTATGACGATGGATGCCTGATAAAAAAGCCATAAGGAGGCAATCAACGATTAATATTGAGGCATTCAGTGGCACCGAAAACCCGCCCCTCAAAAGAGAGCGATCACAAGCGCCACTGTGAGAGATTTTAACTCTTGCAAGATGGCAGCGTCCTTTAAAAAAATTAACATGTTTCCAAGAGGGTCTCTCCAGGTTGAATGCAGGTACTTGCATGGCCCTCTAAGATACTTGTGTGGTTCATTTTGCAAATGCATGGGGGATTTGGCAGAATCCCGTACATGCATTTGCTCCTTTTCAAATGCCCCAGCTTAATGCCTTGCAGGAGATGGGGAACACATCACCCTGCATGGTATATATATACTCCAATGGGAGCACTTTCTTGTTACAGTCTGACTGCTTCAAGCAGCCAATCAGTGACAAGAATAGTTGGGCCGTGAAAGCGGGGCAGAAGCTGCTGCTGCAGGGCAGCGTTTTCTGTGTCAGGTATGTGTTCAGCAGTGACACCTACTGTGTAAATTAAATTATAAGTGACATTGCAAGAAATGCATTTTTTATTGTAGTAGTTTTTCATTTAAGCACTAGTAATAGTTATTATGCTTTATGTATTTCTAGGATTCCAAAAGAAGGCTGTACGTGCCCACACAAAACAATCCATAATTTGTGTGGGTACTTCAAACACAAAATACTTACATTAAAAATAACTCTAGCCTCTTGTGGTATGAAAAACCCTTCATTCACAGAGGGGTTAGTATTAGACTTGTGCATTCGTTTTCGGGCGAACATGAAAACGAACACGAAGCCCGAATACCAAACATACGAACATGGCAGCAGCGGCAAAAACATATACGAAGACAAAGACACACAACACGAAGAATCTTCGTGTTCCTCTTCATTTACAAATATCCCTGGTCCCTTCCCCATCTAGCATACATTGTCTATGCAGCATTGCAGGAGTTAACGCGAGCGGAAATCCGTAGATTCGCCGGCAGGGGCCTCCTCTGGCATCAACCAACTCCCTGCTCCAAGAGTTAAAGGACCAGTAGAGTTGCTCGTATGGACATTTAAAATCCTGGCGCCAAAGCTGCTGCGTAGTGCGTACCGCGTTAACACGAAGAATATATACAAATATTCGCCCAAACCGAACACAGGCGAATATTTGTGGAATACAAAGATCTTTTCCCCCACGAAGACGAACACCTGTATGGACTGGGTCCATACAGATGACTGTAATGACCCGGAGCACCCAAAGATGGAGTTCAGGAATTTATTGCGCATTAGCGGAGTGGGACAGGGCCTGGTGCAGGACAACTGCACTCACTCGGGTGTTGAGCACCTAGTGTTATGCAGCCACATACCAGCGCCCTGACATAGCAGCGGATGTTGTCCAGAACAAAACAAAGAGATATCCTGCAGACACCCTGGAGCAGGCATGAGACATAGCACTAGAATCATGTACAGGATGCTCCAGGCTAGGAGTATGGAAGCTAAGCAGAGTATCAATAGAAACAAAGCAAGCAAGGAGGACAGAGCAAGGAACAGGGAGACCGAGCAAGAAACATAACCAGACAAGACATACATGATACAGGGCACAACAAAGGACAGGGAACAAGGCAAGGAACACAGGGGATGGAGTGAGGAGCCGGAATCTTCGGACACTTCTCCTTTAAGCAAGGATAGGACATCTTAACTGGGACATGGGGAGAGGAGAGAGGAACCAAAATCCTCAGATGATTCAGGGAAAAGAGGACAAAGGTACATAAGAGACAGACAAACATGAATACAGGAACTAGCCTAGGACTATGTGATAACAATTGGAGATTCCGTCACATCATATGGCCATAGTATGCTTAGCCCATCACTACGCCAAAGTACTCCAATATTCGGTGGATCCTAATGCTAAACCCTGCCTACTGAATCACTAATAAGCTGAAACCAAACATTGAATCTAAACACAAAACCAAGGACATACTTTTAGGCTGCAGACTCAGCCAAACATAACAAATGGGTGGGACACACCTTATAAAGAGCTGAAGCAAACAGCAGAACTGGAATCAAGGAACCAGACGCACAGAACAGAGCATATGGAAATCTAGGAATGGAGTACAGCAAAACATGGGAACTGAGGCAAGGCAGGGAAAAACAGAGATATGCAGCTCCGCAGTCTGGATGGACCCTGACACAAGGTCTAGTTAATTTTCAGCAAAAATGAAAAAAAGCAACAGTTTAAAAGAAAAATATATATATAAAAATATTCATGCCAGCAGAGAAATCCTATTGCAGTTGGGTTTGGTGGCTGTAAGCCTTTAGTGCTTGCGTGATTTGTAGCCTTATCTCTGTGATGGTGAGGGAACACAGTTCGGAGCTCTGGTAGACTATTCTAAGTGTGATACAATGAATTCTCTTAGCAGGTTGAAAAAGAGCGAATCCAACTCAGTATAAGCATGGAACCCATCAGGGAACCAATGTAAAGTGTGGTAAAATACAGAGAGAGGGAAGCTTGATTTTGAATCTTACTACTACTACTAATACTTTTTTTTTTTAGTATGGCTAGTAACGCCAATGAAAGCACAGGAGATGGCGATGATGGGAATTTCAATTTTAGCTTTAAGATGTTTACCAGCTGGGACTATTTGATTGGAAACCCAGAGACAGCAGATAATAAATTTGCATCAATAACTACCAGCTTTAAGGTAAATGCATTATTTAATTAAAATGCTTTTGGCCTTTTTTCCTTTTAATGGCATTTACTCCCATTTGCACAGTTGTGAAGACTTGTTGAATAAATTGATATTCTCTTTTTATTTTTACTTGGTTAGATGAAATGCAGATTGTCTTTAGGGAGAGGGTAATAATGCAGTGTTACAGCTGCTGATGTGTTTCTGGTTCATCAGCAGAGCAAATCTCAATGAGACAGAAAAAGATGGTGTGTTCTGTGTTTTTCTATAATAAAGACCTACAGTACTGTGCAAAAGTTATAAGCAGGTGTACAAAAATTATCTAAAGTAAGTACGTTTTCAAAAAAAGGCATGTTAACAGTTTTTTTTTTATCATTTCTCAAAATGCAGTCAGTGAACAGAAGTCTAAAGTCTAAAGCACAGTAATATTTGGTAGACTTGTGCACATGGACCAAAAACATTTTTTTTTTTTACAGTCCATTCCTTTTTTGGACAACAAATGTTGTTCCCTGTCCTTTCATTTCGGACAAAATTCAGATGGTTTTTCCATTTAAAAACAAAATTTGATGTCACTCACCTCACTTACACTCTCATTCATGTTCTCTCTATGTCTCCCTACTTTCTCTGACAATTTATTCCGTGTCCATGTCTCACTTCCAGCAGCTCCACTTCTTTTCTTGCCTCTTCTTGTTCTTCTGTCTTTCTTTGTCCACTTGTCCCTGCTATACCCTCTATTAACTCCGGAGCAGTCCTTCCCCGACTGGAGGGACAGGAGGAGAGATCCTTTTGCGGAAACACTCAGAGAGGCCAGAATAATAATGATGGATTCACATAGAAACAGAAGTGTTTCTGCACGTATCTTTCCACACAAATCTATCTGCATTGTTCCTGCCTATCAGAGTACTCTGCAAAAGTGCTCCAGGACGTCTGGTTAACAAAGCGAATAGCAGTGAAAAGTGGAAGAAGAAGAAAAGAATAAGAAGAGCCAAATGAAGAACCGGGGAAGGAGACAGGGACACGGAATCTGTCAGTGGAGAAGTTAGGGAGACATTGAGAGACACTGTGTAAGAGAGTACGAGTTTGTTTTGTATGTGGTGCCTTCTCGTTTTGGGTTATTCATACCAATTAACGAAATTGGCAAATTTGTACGAATCCGAATGCACAGGTTTAATGTTTGGTGTGACCACCCTTTGCTGTCCAAACAGCATCAATTCTTTCATGTACACTTGCACAAAGTTCTTCTGTGTATTTAGGCACCATCAATTGCTTTTCTCTCTTAATGTAATCCCTGACAAACCAAATGATGTTAAGATCCGGGCTCTGTGGACCCATACCATACCTTCTTCTTTACAGTGAAGATAGATAACTTTGGCTGTATGTTTGGAATGCCTCCCTGATGGCATTGTATGATGGATAAGTATCTGCCTGTACTTCTGAGCATTGAGCAGAGTATTAAATCCATAACTCCATTTGCAGAAATGCAGCCCAAAACTTGCAAGGAACCTCCACCATGTTTCCCTGTTGCCTGTAAACACTCATTCTTGTACCACTCTTCAGCCCTTCGGCGAACAAACTGCTTTATGCTACAGCCATTTCAAATTTTGACTCCTCAGTCTGGACACCTTCTGCCATTTTTCTGCATTCAGTTCCCGTGTTTTCATGAATAGTAGAGTCGCTTGGCCTTGTTTCTACGGCATGGAATCGCTATTTGGCTGCTAGTCTTTCATGAAGACCACCTGTGACCAGACTTCTCCAGACAGTAGATGGGTGTACCCGGGTCCCACTGTTTTCTGCCAATGTTGAGTTGATGGCACCGGTGGGCATCTTCCAGTTGCAAAGGGAAGTAAGCATGGTGTGTCTTTCATCTTCTGCTCTAAGGTTCCTTGGCCAACCACTGCATCGACTGTCCTCAAGATTGCCTGTTTCTTTGTTATTCTTGAAAAGAGCTTGTACAGAACATCTGCCTTAAAATTTCTGCCAGGGAGAGACCTTGCTGATGCACTATAACTACCTTGTGTCTTGTTAATGTACTCAGTCTTGCCATAGTGTATGTCTTTTGACATTAAACTGTCTTCAGCAAACATACCCACTTTTATTCCTTCTACACAGCTGTTAAATTGATGATCATTAGTACCTGCAATCATATACCTAACTATATGCCTACAAAATCGCTGACTTGGGTATGTGTACCTAGAAAAATTGATGCTGTTTTGAAAGCAAAGCATGGTCACACCAAATCTTGATTTGATTTAGATTTTTCCTCTGTTCATTCACTTTGTATTTTGTTAAATTATCAAAATAATCAATTAACTTGTCTATTTTTGAAAGCATTCTTACTTTACAGCATTTTTCACAGCTGCCTAAAGCTTTTGTACAGTACTGTACATAAAAAAGTGATTTCATTTGTACATCATTAATGTACTTTATGCTCAAAATTCTCCCCTTTAGGAATCAATTGTAGATGAAGAGGAAAGCAATAAAAATGAAAATATCCACCTTACAAGATTCCTCCGTGTCCTGGCCAATGTCATGATAATATGCTGCTTGTGTGGGAGTGGCTATCTCATCTACTTTGTAGTCAAACGCTCACAGACTTTCTCCAAAATGCAGAATGTTGGATGGTACGAAAGGAATGAGGTATTTCATCTCTCACTATCATTATCTCATTATCAGCTCTAACCATTTAAATACAAGATAAACATCTCCTCTAACACACTTCATGGCAAAGCTGTACAGCTATGGCCAACTCTCCAACCTGCAGATCAATTTAGCAAACTCGGAGATACTCAATATAAATCTCACAGAGTCTGACACACTCACTATGAAAACACAGTTCCCCTTCTGCTGGTGCACAACAGCCCTTAAATAGCTAGGCATCTTCCTATGCACGGATACATCAAAACTCTATGAAATACATTTTCTCCCTCTCATGGCAAAGATCCCATCGGGTCTGGGCAGATGGAGGTTCCCACATAAAACTTGGTTGAGGAGGGTAAGGGTCCTTAAGATGAATATTCTCCCACAAATATTGTACCTCCTTCAAACATTACCAATAAGGCTCCCAAGATTATTTTTCCGATTATGCAAGCGAGTATTCCTTACATACATGGGCAACCAATAGACCTAGACTAGCATATACATATTTGGTTCCTACAAAACGAGATGTGGGGGGGATACAGGACATCGCCTAGTATTATAAAGCGACCCACTTGACTAGAATAGTAGAATAGTAGAGGAATCACTTGACTAGAATAGTAGTTATGAGGACACAGTACCTCCTCAGAGGTGCTCCTTCGGGGCTAGATTATTTTACCACCAACTGGCTTATTACACTGCTTTCTACCTGGTCATGAGAGTTACTCTGACTCTCTCTTGTTTATTGACTCCACCTGCTATTCACAATATACAAAAAAACGAATCTCCGCTAAAAAAAACCTTAACATTTTATCTAATTATGGGAACAAGATCTCCAGAGCTCATTCACTAAGGACCAATGGAAAAAGATCCTGGCGGTATCTCAAACACATTTCTAGTACAATGCAGAAATTGTCTTATAAGCAAATGAAAACAAACTACCGTATTTGCTCGATTATAAGACGACCCTGATTATAAGACGACCCCCCAAAATCTGAATATTAACTTAGGAAAAAAAGAAAAAGCCTGAATATAAGACGACCCTAAAGGAAAAAAGTTTTACCAGTAAATGTTAATTCATGTAAACTATTTTTTTTAATAAAAGCTATGATTGAGAAAAATATTTTTTTTTTGTTTTTATTTCTTGTATTTTCCAACCTGTCCCCCAGTTACGCACATCTGCCCCCAGGCTTGCCACACCAATATGGCACTGTGGCCCATGATATGCCTTTTAACCCTCTATATGCCACTGTGCCCCATGGTATGCCTTTTGACCCCCTATGTGCCACTCTGCCTCCAGAAATGCCTTATACCCCTATATCCCATTCTGGCATTTAGGGGGTTAAAATGCATATTATGGGGCAGAGTGGCATATAGGGAGGTATAAGGCATTCCAGGAGGCAGAGTGGCATTAAGGGAGTTAAAAGGCATTATATAGAGCACTCTGCCTCCAGAAATGCCTTATACCCCTATATGCCACTCTGGCATTTAGGGGGTTAAAAGGCATATTATGGGGCAGAGTGGCATATAGGGAGGTATAAGGCATTTCAGGAGGCAGAGTGCTCTATTAAATGCCCCCTTAACGCCACTCTGCCTCCTGAAATGCCTTATACCTCCCTATATGCCACTCTGCCCCATAATATGCCTTTTAACCCCCTAAGTGCCAGAGTGGCATATAGGGGTGTAAGGCATTCCAGAAATGCCCTACCTACACACACACACACACACACACACACACACACACACTTACTTACTTACCGGTGCTTCCAATTTCCTGCTGTATTGCCAGGGCAGCGGGTTGACGTCTCATTCCGCGGCAGCCGGAAGGAGGTGGAGTTGGCAGCGGGGGTTTGTATGCGTCCGTCGCAAATACCTTCCCCGGCTGTCAGAGATCAGGAACTCTGGAACTCTGATGTCTGACAGTCGGGGAAGGTATTTGCGACGGACGCATACAAACCCCCGCTGCCAACTTCACCTCCGGAAGCACCGGTAAGTGGGGGGGCGACGACAGGAGGATCCAGGTCTCCTGCAGCGGTGCGGGGGATCTGGATCTTAGTCTCCTAATCAGACCTCTATTTGAGGTCTGATTAGAAGACGACCCCGATTATAAGACGAGGGGTATTTTTCAGAGCATTTGCTCTGAAAAAAACCTCGTCTTATAATCGAGCAAATACGGTATTTACTATTTGTCAATCACTATAAGTGTAACATATTTACAAGAATGCCTGGAACATAGCTTTATAACTCCAGATCATCCCCAGGATGTATTTCAAACAAGCAGAGTGTCCATGGTTAATGTAGGATTGTGGATGTCCTTTTTAATTAGTTTGTATGTACATTTATGAAATACTTTATATTAATTTATACGGTGTGCCTTGATTTCTAAAAAACATTTTTAAAAAAATGTGTTTTACAGGTTGAAATTGTCATGTCCTTGTTGGGGATGTTTTGCCCACCATTATTTGAAACTATTGCAAATTTGGAAGAATACCACCCTCGTGTGGCACTGAAGTGGCAGCTGGGCAGGATCTTTGCTCTCTTCCTTGGAAATCTTTATACATTCTTATTAGCTCTGATGGATGATGTCAATGACAAAGTGAGAAACGTTATCATTAGTACTTATGATATATCCTAAACGTGTTTATAAACTTGTGTTTAAAAATCTTATTTCACTAAATGCAAATGTTAAGATAAAATATGTAACTGGAACACAGCTCACAAATGCAAACTATGGTAGAGGTTGGTTAATAAGCCTGCAAAGACAGCTGCTACAGGGTCCCTTGGCATGCAGCACCCAAACAAGAGGGTAGCAGGAAGCTACCAGATCAGTCACCACCAAATGGGAACCATAATAGATGAAGATTACACAACATGTGTAATATACAGTATATACACACACTATATGGACAAGAGTATTGGGACACCTGAACATCACAGCAACAAGGACTTTTATGACATTGTATTCTAAATACATACACATTAATATGTAGTTGGTCCCCTTATTGCAGCCTGGGAAGGCTTTTCACAAGATTTTGGAGTGTTTCTGTGGGAATTTTGCCCATTTATCCAGTAGAGCATTTGTAAGGCCGGGCACTGATGTTTGACGAGAGGGCCTGGCTCACAACCTCATCCCAAAGATGTTCTATGGTGTTGAGGTCAGGGCGGGACCGTCAACTTCTTCCACGCCAAACTCATCCAACTGTGTCTTTATGGACCTTGCTTTATGCACTGGGGCACAGTCATGAGGGAATAGAAAAGGGCCTTCCCCAAGCTGTTCCCCTAAAGTTGGAAGCATAGCATTGTCCAAAATGTCTTGATATGCTAAAGCATTTAGATTTTCCTTCACTGGAAGTAAGTGGCCTAGCCCAACCTCTGAAATACAGCTACATACCATTATCCCTCCGCCAAACCCATACTTGTCCATCAGACTGCCAAACAGAGAAGCGTGATTCATTACTCCACATAACTTGTTACTACTGCTCCAGAGTCCAGTGGCGGCGTGCTTTATACTACACTATCCAACACTTGACATTGTACTTGGGGATGTGGGGCTTGCATGCAGCTGCTTGGCCAGGGCAAACCATCCTATGAAGGTCACACCACAGTTTTTGTGCTGATATTAATGCCAGCGGAAGTTGGAACTCCTTAGCTATGGGATCAGCAGAGTGTTGGCGACTTTTACGCACCTTGTGCCTCAGCACTCGATGACCCTGCTCTTTGACTTTACATGGGCTTCCACTTTGTGGTTGAGTTGCTGCTGTTCCTAAACACTTACACTTTCCAATAATACCGCTTATAGTTGACCGTGGAATACCTACCTGGGATGAAATTTCAAGAACTGACTTATTGCAAAGGTGGCATCCTATCACATCCCCACGCATAAATGTATGTGCTTGATGTTATACACATGTGGCAATGGGTCAGATTAAAACACCTGAATTCAATAAGCAAGATGTATGTCCCAATACCTTTGTTCATTTAGTGTGTGTGTGTGTAAATATATATATATATATATATATATATATATATATATATGTGTGTGTGCGTGTGTGTGTGTTTTTGCATATATATATTGTTATATATGTATATATATTGTTATATATGTGTTATTGCAAATAATGATGCCAGTTTTTTATATTTTGTAGCTAGCTCAAGAGGAAATCATAAAGAATATAACCTACTGGACTTTATACAACTACTACAACTCATCTATATTTACAAACACCACCCCACCTCCTCTACATCCTGCTGATGTGCCTAGAGGTCCTTGCTGGGAAACCAATGTTGGAGTTGTAAGAATATTCTGTGATATATACATACTCCAGTGCAAACCTTTCATTGTTTGTTGTGGTGCTTAGGATCATTATGTGTTACTGAAGAATTAAGTGTTCCACTGCTTTTCATGGTTTCCTACTAAACTTATTTTCTCAGGAGTTTGTTCGTTTGACAGTATCAGACATACTTGTCACATACGTCACCATCCTTGTTGGGGATTTCCTCCGTGCCTGTTTTGTCAGATTTATGAACTACTGTTGGTGCTGGGACTTGGAAGCAGGCTTTGTAAGTTTTTTAATATACATATATTTAAAAAAATGTACAAAAAAGTATATAAAGTCTGTTTTATACGAGTTGACTTAAAACATAGTATATTTAGTAGACTTGGGCGTCGGCCAACTCTTCGTGTTCATCTTTGTGGGGAAAACAATTTTGCCCATTCCTGTGTTCAGTTCGGGCGAATATTCGTTCTTTTTTCTTATTTTTTTGCCGTTTTTCTTTAGAAGGGGTTAATACGGGGTTCACGCGGTAACAGTACGCAGCAGCTTTGATGCCAGGATTTTAAAGGTCCGTACGAGCAACTCTATTGGTCGCCGGCAGGGGCCTCCTCTGCCATCAACCAATGAAGGGAAGCTGCTCTTAATTGGTTGATGTCAGACGAGGCCCCCTGCCAGCGACCAATAGAGTTGCTCGTACAGACTTTTAAAATCCTGACGCCGAAATTCTGCCTGTGGGAGACCATTGTTCTCCCTGCTCCAGGTGTTAAAGGTCTGTACGAGCGACTCTATTGGTCGTGGACAGGGAGCTACTCTGGTTTCAACCAATGAAGGAGCTCCTTGCCGGCGACCAATAGAGTCGCTCGTACAGACCTTTAACTCCTGACGGCGAAATCCTGCCTGTGGGAGACCATTGTTCTCCCTGGTCTAGGTGTTAAAGGTCTGTACGAGCGACCAATAGAGTCGCTCGTACAGACCTTTAACTCCTGACAGCAGAACTTGGCCTTGGGAGGTTCCAAGAGTTTAAGGTCTGTGCGAGCGACTTAATTGGTCGCCAGCAGGGAGCTCCTCTGGCATTAACACAATGAATGAGCTCCCTTCCAATAGAGTCGCTCATTCGGACCTTTACCTCCTGATGGCGAAACTTGGCCTTGGGACATTCCAAGAGTTTAAGGTCTGTACGAGCGACTTTATTGGTCACCGGCAGGGAGCACCTCTGGCATTAACACAATTAATGAGCTCCCTTCCAATAGAGTCACTTGTACGGACCTTTAACTCCTGACGGCGAAACGCTGTGTGGGGAGGTCTCCCTGCTCCTGGGACTCGGCCTGGGGAGACCATTGTTCTCCCCACTTCAGGAGTTAAAGGTCCGTACGAGCGACCAATAGAGTCATTCGTAAGGACCTTAAACTCCTGACGGCGAAGGAGTCAGGAGTTAAAGGTCGGTGCAAGCGACTCTATTGGTCGCCTTGGAGAGTTCCAGGGGGGCATCTTGCCTTACCTTTCATTGACATGCCTGTACGTCGACATGGTCACAAAGGGATTAAGCATGCAGGGGATAGGCATAAAGGTATCCTGGACCAAGACAAGACCAAGGACTAACTTAGATCTGAGTTTTACATCCTGAAAAATGTGCAGATTACATAGGTGGACTGGTTCCTATGTGCCATCAAATTTTGTGTTTCGAGTAAAGTTTTAAAAAGTCCCTCATGTGTCAAAGCTCTGAAAAGTAGTAGGCAAAAAGGAAGGACAAATTACACAAAGACAGGACATATCCCAGTCTCTATTGGATCAAGCATATTCAGAAAAGAGAATTCTTTAGTTTTCACATACAGTCTGATATTTCTTATATTCTTGTTACTGCAGTAATTCGTATGTTATATATCCTACAATTCTTTCAATTTAACATATGTAAGTTGTAAAGAATCGACCAGTTTTAGGAAGTCATACAGTAATAAGGATTTTTATTGCTTTGTAAAGAAGCAGTGCCTAGTACCACTGCGATATGTGACCCCATGAGGATTTATAGAATTACCCTCTGAGAAACATTTTCATCTTTACAAGAACCCATTTAAGCAAACAGCATGGGAAAATCCATTGTCAATAGAGTCAAAACTTTAATTGAACTATGCTGTGATTGTCATTAGCAGTATAAGCTATTAAAGTAGACCATAAATAAGCATCACACTTCCCCTAGCTTTTAATAAGCATCACACTTCCCCTAGCTTTACTAGCTTTTAATATGCCTAAAAATCTATAGACTTTATTTTGCATAGATCTATTCTAATAAGTTAAGAAACAGTTTGAATTGACTAAAGCAGCAGGGACATTTTACAGTTTTCTCATAGCAGAATTATTATGGCTGCTGAGCAAAGTAAATGTTTTCAAATGTAAAAAATATTTACTGTACCCATAAAAGTTGGCATTCAAGAGTATTTGTACTGGTACTAAGAAAAGAAGGTAATATTAACAATGAAATAAAAATATTGCCATGAAATGATTATTACACACACTAAAACTGGGTGTGATTATCTTTTAACATTGCGTAGCGTCTTCTGTGGTCATTTTTTGGCAAGGAAACATCTTGAAAATGAATATGAGTTGGAAACTGGTCTGTGACAACTTATGTAGTGTTCAGTGATGCATATAGGTCAAGTCTGATGACTTTAAAGAATGTCTGTCATGTAATATATGAAACATCAACATAACCCCACCATTTGAGGAATCCAAATTAGGCCACCCGTATAGAGGCTTGTGGCGAGAGGAGGGAGTGACTTGGGTCAAGTGTAGGATTGGGCAGGACCGGAGCCGGCACCCCCGCCCATCTTACCCTAAGAGCCACCGCCAAGCCATAAGCTTCAGAGCATAAAAAGGTGACCACATGGAACAGACTTCCATTGATTTTACAGATTCGTGGGTTGGTCACGTGAGATGAAAGGACCCCTTTAGCTGGCCCATGATCCCCAATGTCCCACTTTTGCTATGACATGTGGACCCTTTGGAGGTATGCTGCAAGGCTTTTTATGTCATATTTTGTTTTGATATTCATTAGCTGAAGCAGAAGGCAATTTGATCACTGATGGTCTGGAGAGCTGCACAACAATGAGTGTTTGCAGGCAACAGTGAAGCATGTTTGAGGTTCTCTGTAAGTTTGGGGCTGCATTTCTGCAAACTGAGTTGGGGATTTGGACAGAATTAATGGTCTTATCAGTGCTGAGAAGTACAGGCAGATACTTATCCATCATGTAATAACATCAGGGAGGCATCTGATTGGCAGCATCACAATGAACCCAACCATACAGCCAAAGTCATTAAGAACTATCTTTAGAGTAAAGACTGGATTTTGATGACATTTTGATTGTTTCTTCAGGGCAGATCCTGATACCACCATTAGGGAATTTTGTAATAACAGACTTCTAGCCATGCTACCCTTGTTCTACCGATTCATACCGAACATTTTAACATTTAACTATGACTGTTTTGTGTACAGCCATCCTATGCTGAATTTGACATAAGCGGCAATGTGCTTGGGTTGGTCTTCAATCAAGGAATGATTTGGTAAGCAAACATGAATTAAGACTATCAAATTTAACTGAATACATTTTCTTTACTTCATACATTTTTGATTCATTCAGTTGTGAGGTAGATTATACATTAAAACCTAGCTATAGTAAATATCCAATTGTGTCCATATATCCAATGGTGTCTAATTATCACTCATGAATTGTAATTTGGTACAATAGTTTTTGTAAAATATTTGTTTATGAGTCATACTAGTCAACCATTTTCATTTTAAATGTTAATCCTTTTCTGGAAAGGAGCTTACATTTGACTGTTTAATACAAAACAAAGCAAGAATGCACTGCTTACCCAGCAAATACTAAATTCAAAAAAACCTAAGGCAAAAATATTGGAGATTTTGTCACACTGTATATCCATTATTATTGTTTAGTACCCCAAGTTTGGTAAATCCTATCTAATTTTCCATGGCTCTCATTGCTTACACAGAAGATGAATCAATGCATTGCATTTAAACCCAAATGAAACTCTCAATCAATTCAAACCTTCTTTGGTATTTGCTAGGTATGCACTGAATTCTTGTTTTGTTCTGTGTACTTATTGATTATTATAAATGAAGGAGCAACCCCTGAATATGAATGCGTACGCCTTTGCTTTCACTAGTTTGTATTTTTTGTGCTGTTGACTATTTTGTGATAGGTGGTGATCAAGTTTCTTAGCATTAGCATTGAAAAAGCTGATATTAAACTTTTTGAACTCCTCATATAATTTAATCTAGATACTAATGAATGAATGTTTAAATAAAAAAAAAATCACAACACACAATTAAGCATATAAAATGTAAAATTATAATTTTTTCTATATGATGTTTTCACAAAACATAACTGAAACATGCAAAAACAAAAGTTTCCATTTCCTGGTTTTAAATTACATTTTTACAAAGCAGTAAACACAATTTTCTGTATTGTTTTTATAAATGTTTCCTCGCTTAATCATTGATTTCTGGTGTAAGTGTTGTTGGATATGGTGGAAATAGTAATGAAAATAGAAAATGACTTTGTGTCAAATGACAATTTATAATTCCACAGAAATACTAGTTCTACATTGCACGTACATACACAATTATATAACAAAATGATTAATAATGTGGTTAGAACATTAAAAAAAAACTACATAAATCCATTGTTTTATAGAGATATAAAATATCCTAAAAGCATATGGTTTATTAAATATGTTCTCATTTTTCACAGGATGGGCTCCTTTTATGCACCTGGATTAATTGGAATAAATGTTCTCAGATTGCTTACATCTATGTATTTCCAGTGCTGGGCAGTCATGAGCAGTAATGTTCCTCACGAGCGTGTCTTTAAAGCATCGAAATCAAACAACTTCTACATGGGCCTTTTACTCCTTATTTTATTTCTGAGTCTACTGCCGGTAGCCTACACAATCATGTCTCTGCCACCATCCTTCGACTGTGGACCTTTCAGGTATATTTAGCAATATATACAAAAAACAAAATACTGTCTGCGCATCTCACCCTAATAAAGTTGGCAACAAATATATAAACATAATATAAATGAGAGGTTGCCAACTTTATTAGGGTGAGAAGCGCAGACAGTATTTTGTTTTTTGTATACATTGTACAGCCAACACACTGTATTTGCAGCATGCTCACACTGTTTGGTAGGCCTCATATTACACATTTGTATTATTTGAGCCTGAGACTAGCCTAGCGCACCGACATTTTTTCTTTTCCATATTTAGCAATATAATCTTGGTAAATGCTTTCTTAATAACAAATGGCTTAAGTATAACACCTTTATTGAAACAGTAAATAATAAATATATGTTCACCATCCTCGATTCAACATGCCTCTTATCCAAAATGTAAATCTATTTTAATTAAATATAGTTTATGCTGGGTCACATTGATTCCTTGCACTAACAACAACCCAGTTTTGTTAATATATTGGTTGAATAATTGGCATTTAACTTGCTTATTAATAAATCAATCATTTTTGAATGTTCAACAAGTGAGTGCTTTAATATTCACTGTGTGTGTACAAAATGTGAATGCTCGTGGTATTCCAAGCACAGCTATCCTTTCTTCTCATTCTCCCTTAACCACCTAATGAATTGAAAGCACACAAGAGCAGTGCCCTATTCTTCTGTCCCAATATATCTTAATGAGTGTTAATCTTATTGTCGTATCTTATATTGTCACATTTAACCTTATTGTTATTCTTATTTGACTCACAAGATCAAGGTACTCAATAGAATTTTTATCTTTTTAAGTGGTAAAAAAAGAATGTTCGATGTTATCCAAGAAACCATGCAAAATGACTTCCCACCGTTTGTTGCCAAAATTCTCAGTTCAATTGCAAATCCTGGACTGATTATACCAGCGATACTTCTAATGGTGTAAGTAACATCATGGATTTGTTGTAAAAATGTTCATATATAGATTTTGGTCTAACTAAAGGACATCTGAGAACTATTGAACTAAATCTACCAAATATCTGTTGGTAGTTACCTAGGTAATGGTAAGATATAACTTTATCTTGTCTTCTTCCTCGATGTCAAGGATGTATTTTTCAAAAGAGTGCAATTAAAGATCCTGACTTTAATCTGTCTCCCATTATCAACCTATCGATCGCTGATTATTATACTTTTTTTTATTTAATATGTTTTGATATGTATAATATTTATGAATGTGTCTTTCTTCTTACACATTTGTAATTATGAAAACGCATTGGATAGCTTTATAGTTAAATTGTTATCTAAACTGGCTGAATATTCATAAAAAAATATTTATACATATTTAAAAAGTGTAATACCAATGCACGATAATGTAGTTGTTATCATGTGTTGCTGATGCACTCTCTGTACTTTTATTGTTTTTTTTTTCAGACTTGCTATTTATTACCTCAATGCTGTTTCAAAGGCTTACCAACAAGCAAACTTAGATCTGAAGAAGAAAATGCAGATGGTATGTTTTTAGTGACAAGGGAAAACTTTGTTTTCATGCCTCCAACAGTCACTCAGAATATATATACTGTAAACCAGGTCATCGCACATCGTGTATAAAATGGGGCATCGCATAGCCTGTATGTCTATAACTGGCTGCAGTGTTCTTTGCATGAATAATAAGGCCACAGAAGTATTATTATTTACCCTACATCTATAATACAGGGCACAGTACAGGCTGTCTATATGGCATGCTTCACACCCCACTGTATTATGTGAGGGGCAAATTTCTCCTATGTATTATGTGAGATACATGTTCTTTTCTATAAATAACTAAGACCATGCATTCTCCCATATACCATGGATGAGGCTGCAAAGGAGGGACATTAACAAAAAAAATAGAATAAAAGGCACATCTAACAGGTTTGTAAACTACTGACCTAGATTTCAGTGTTAAGACATATATGTTCATGTGTTCTTCTCTTTCAGCAAAGAGAAGAGGAAAAAAATAAAAGAAACAACAATACCCAAGCTAATTCTGTAATGAGAGACCTAGAAGAATTACTTCCTCCAAGTGCAAGAAATGCCCTTGGACTTCAAGCAGCTGGAAATGGTAAAAAAAAAGCACACAGGCCAGTGTGAAATGCAACAAAGACCATATTCTCAATGTATATCTTGTCTTACTCCTCCTGGGATTCCCACTGTTACTGATTAGATTAGACTTTGATGGAAAGTGATCCCTTTTTTTGGGGCCATTCTAATTAAGATATACTGTCATATATACCTCAGAGGTATCTTCTTCAGACAAATCCAAATCTCTTCTAGAAACAAAAAGAACCGTCACCAAATTGAGGATTGCAACTGCAATCTTTTTGGTTCTCTTTTCAGAGGGCTATGGCTTAAACTTGGGTTAGATTAGTGTGTAGGTTCCTTAAAACATATATTTGAGTAGTTATGTATAAACATTTGAATTTTCAATACATTACTTTGAAATAAGATACCCATGATCAAGCAGGGATATCCCAAAAATGTGACCTGTCTCCAGCCCTTGAGGCCTGGAGTTGTGCACCAAGACTACTTCTTGGACACATTAGGCATCAGATCAGTGATTGATCGTAATAATGTATAACATAAGGATTTATGTACGAGCAAGGTTTGGGATACTGTGCTTGGAATGTGGGACAGTCTGTCATTTCTCGTCATGCCTACTTCAATCTGTGGTATAGAGGTTACCTGGAATGTACTAATCATCTAGCAGAGAACCAGGGGTTTAGTGAGCTTGGGCCACCTGATAATTGTGCTCTGTGAGCTGTTGTTCCCCTAGCTACTCTAAAAGTTTAGCTACTAAATTTATAACTTTTTGACAGTAAAAAAAGTAGATATCCATATACTACCAAATAAACACAAATCTATGGAACACTGTAAACAAAATGAGTAAAAGGAGATCTAAAAAATGTGGGTAACCAAGCAGCAGCTCTAGTTGTGGCATCATTGTTTACAGCTGACTATACATTTATTTCACAATTATTCAAGCAACTGCTAAGCATTCATACTTTGCCCAAAGATGAGTTCTCATATGTTATGTTTTTTTTCTCATTTTCAGACAATCAGCCTTGCTCCTCACAAATACATCCTTTTCCAGGGACAACAGCTACAAATAACAGCGGATCTGGATTAGCAAAAAAGGAAGGGTCACTAATGCCAGCACCTCGTATAGCTGTTACAAGCCCTCCTCTGCCAAGACAAATGGGCCCACCTATAGGTGGGTCATCCCGCTTACCTGGGATAAACCCACACGGGTCGCACGCTAGACATTGAAGGCTCTTTTGAGCCGGCATTTTGGTCTTCCATTATCTTAGTGTCTCAATATGTTGAGCATAACAACAATCTTAGGTAATAATAATGACACAAATGCTTAAATAATATGTTGTCCTTTAACTGTTGATTCTGTTGGACAAGTATGGCTATATCCAATTATATATATATATATATATATATATATATATATATATATTTATCCTATATCAATGCGCACACACATACCAACATGCACAAATAAAGCACAAGTACTATAGCACAAGTTTGATAACATGCTGGCACCAAAAAGGAGTGATTTTATTCTTGGAAAAATGGTTGTTCATTGCACTAAAATTACACAAATAGCATAATAATGTATGAAAACATCCATTCTTTATATTTCTGCCAAGGAAAATACTGTAAGTTATTGTGGAAATAAAGACATAATGTATACTTCATTTTCCAGCTTTGTATATCTTGGGCACAGCATTCATTTTTAATTGGGTCAATAAATTACTTTTTTTTAATGTATTCTGTTAAATACATTTATTTTGTTAGTGCCAGCAGATTCAGAGTGAGTAAAATAATTTAAAACCACACATAATAAACTGATACAAAAGAAGAAGATGGTTGAGAGAAAAGTGAAACAGTAGGATAGGACTGCTTGGATTGAGTTGATTGAGTCAGCATTATATGTAGAGGTTGTTTATCATTTAGATGGCTTGATGTGGATGCTGGCTGAGTGTTAGGAGGAAAGGTATGAAATTTGCATACAAGGGATAAAGTCTGACAGATCGGGGTAGTGAATTCCAGAGAGGGGGTACAGCACGTGTTGAATCCTCAATACAGGAGTAGGAAGTAGAAGAGAGGCGCAGTTCATAAGAGGAACAAAGCAAGTGGTTAGGGGTGTATTTTGATAGGATGGTAGAGATATGGGGGTTCCAAATTGTTAAGGGCTCTGTGGGTCAGGCACAGAAGTTTGAATTTGATTCTGCAGGGTATGGGGAGCCATGGAGTGAATGGCATAATGGAGCAGCTGGTGAAGAACATATTAATCTAGTTCAGTGTTAAGGATTAGAGTGGTGAAAGGCGAGAGAGGGGGAGACTGGTTAGTAGGCAGTTGTAATAATCCAGATGTAATATCACAAGGGAGTTGATTAATACTTTGATATATTAATTTGGAAATATAGATTAGGGTGTCATCCGCTTATATGTGGTATTGGAGGCCAAAGGAACATATTAGTTGTCCAAGGGAAGAGGTGTTGATAGGTAAGAGTAGAGGCCCAAGAAGGTATGGGAGAGGAACATGTTCCAGCGAAGGAGACAGTAAAGTTGCGGTCTGAGTAGTAGGATTTGATTGAGGGAGTGGTCAACTCTGTCAAAGGCTGCAGAGAAGTCACAGAGTATAAGTAGTGAGAAGTGACCATTTTAGCGGTGATGAGGTTCTTAGTTATTTTAGTGAATGCGGTCTTGGTGGAATGCTGTGGGTAGAAACCAGCTTGTAGAAGGTCAAGCTGAGAGTTTGTGGAGAGAAAAGTAGTTAATTATAAGTTAATTGTTCTAGCAGTTTGGATGATACCTGTGTTTATATCAAAAAGGGGCTAAAGGTCTCTTTTACTGACGGTATCTTGGTTAAAAAGTCCTTTTCCCTTTCCAATAGCAAGGGCAGGGATTCATATGAAATACACTAATATTTGTGCCTAGGACCGTCCTCTTTTCATGTACCAGAACATGAGTCTTTCTACCAAGATACTGTGCTGACATGGCAATGCCAGAAGAGTAGGAAAATAGATATTGGGGCTTACGGTGAAATACATCTCTCTGCTCCATTCTGGACCACTGAGCACAGGGTTCACTGGGTACAGTCCATCTTGGGCTAAGACCTGATTGCAGCTACATCCCCTGTGACCCCTCTTTTTTGCCCCACCAGTGATTAGGATATATTAGCCAAAGATCTGAGCTTTACCATGGTAAGATAATTTCTTACTTTTAGCTGAAATATCTCCAAAAACATACACTGATTTATAAACCAACAAAGCCATTCGACCTGTAGGTAGCTTTAATTAGTTTAAATGTAAATCAAATATGTATCCAAAAGGCCTGGACCTAACGCATGTCTAAAGCAAGTCTAATCTGTTTGCATTACAGTGTGCGCAAAAGGTTTTGAATGATTCATGTGCCTCAGAATTTCATCTTTAACAGCACAACCCATAGACATCTAGCAGAAATTATTTTATAAAGATAGCTTGCACGCATACGGCAAGCAACATTTACACTTAAATGATGCTAAATATTCAAAATTTCCCTTATTTTCTGGAAACAACATTCTTTCCAGACTATGCTTGAACCTCTGAAGACCCTGTGCAGACTGACCACTGATACCGCAATCAACAATGTAAGGTTATAGAGTCCTGCTTGCTGATCAATGTACAATTAGCTGCAGTGGTGGACAAGGGGTCTCTTCAAAACAACAAACAATTTCAAGATGTATATGCATGCATATATCCCTTTGAGTGCTGGAGTTAGGGAACACTTCCCCATGCTGCAGTTTTGGAGTTTTACTATATGTTACATTTAGAGCTGAAACAACGAATCGATAAAATCGATAATAATCGATAACGGAAATCATCGATAACGATTTCCGTTATCGATTAATCGAGTGATCAATTCGTTGTTGGAGCACTCGGCTCCTTTTACTTACCTCCGCGAGCGTTCCCCGCTTCTGCTACACGCTCTGCAGTCTCCGCCTTCTTTTAGCTACGTGACGGATGTGACGCGTTCCGGAGGTAAGTATTCTTCATGTCTATGTGCACGGATCGCACAGAGCGAATCGCTCTGTGCGAATGGAGCCACTCGCACAGAGCGGTTCGCTCTGTGCGAGTGGCTCCACTCGCACAGAGCGGTTCGCTCTGTGCGAGTGGCTCCACTCGCACAGAGCGGTTCGCTCTGTGCGAGTGGCTCCATTCGCACAGAGCGGTTCGCTCTGTGCGAGTGGCTCCATTCGCACAGAGCGGTTCGCTCTGTGCGAGTGGCTCCATTCGCACAGAGCGGTTCGCTCTGTGCGAGTGGCTCCATTCGCACAGAGCGGTTCGCTCTGTGCGAGTGGCTCCATTCGCACAGAGCGGTTCGCTCTGTGCGAGTGGCTCCATTCGCACAGAGCGGTTCGCTCTGTGCGAGTGGCTCCATTCGCACAGAGCGGTTCGCTCTGTGCGAGTGGCTCCATTCGCACAGAGCGGTTCGTGAGTGTGGGTGCAGGGCAGAGTGGGGGTGGGGGTGCAGGGCAGAGTGGGGGTGCAGGGCAGAGTGGGGGTGGGGGGTGCAGGGCAGGAGACTGGGTGCAGGGCAGAGTGGGGGTGGGGATGCAGGGTGTGAGTGTGGGTGCAGAGCAGAGTGGGAGACTGGGTGCAGGGCAGAGTGGGGGTGGGGATGCAGGGCAGGGTGTGAGTGTGGGTGCAGGGCAGAGTGGGTGCAGGGCAGAGTGTGAGTGTGGGGGCAGGGCAGAATGTGGGGGCAGGGCTGGGTGCAGGGGCACAGTGCAAAGTGCTGGGTGCAAAGTGCCAGTGCTGGGTGCAAAGTGCCAGGGCTGGGTGCTGGGTGCAAAGTGCCAGGGCTGGGTGCAAAGTGCAAAGTGCTGGTGCAAAGTGCTGAATGCTGGGTGCAAAGTGCTGGATGCAAAGTGCCAGGGCTGGGGCAAAGTGCTGGGTGCAAAGTGCCAGGGCTGGGTGCAAAGTGCAAAGTGCTGGTGCAAAGTGCTGAATGCTGGGTGCAAAGTGCTGGATGCAAAGTGCCAGGGCTGGGGCAAAGTGCTGGGTGCAAAGTGCCAGGGCTGGGTGCAAAGTGCTGGGTGCAAAGTGCTGGGTGCAAAGTGCTGGGTGCAAAGTGCCAGGGCTGGGTGCAAAGTGCTGGGTGCAAAGTGCTGGGTGCAAAGTGCTGGGTGCAAAGTGCTGGGTGCAAAGTGCAAAGTGCTGGGGCAAAGTTTCTTGAACAGTAATAGTCCACCTCTTTTCAGAATGTTTGGGGTTATTTTGTTTCATAAATATTGTGTTTGGGTTCTTGTACTTTGAAAATATTGTTTTTTATTACATCATAACAAAATAAGAATGTTAATGTAAATTTTAAGTTGTTTTTTAACATCCAGTTCATTAAATTCTTTTAAATAAACGAAAAATTTGCATATTGTTTTTTTTTATCCGATTAATCGATTAATCGAAAAAATAATCGGCCGATTAATCGATTATTAAAATAATCGTTAGTTGCAGCCCTAGTTACATTTAGTGACATTTATATATTGTTTTTAGGATAAGTTAAGCTATCTGTAGATTGGCTATGAACTGGGCATCCGTTCATGTATTATATTTATTATGTATCCATATGTGTCAAACCGAATAGCACAAGTAACTTAAACTGAATAACTTTAAAAGCAGTGACCCCTCCCCTTCGTAAATGTATCCAATAGATTTAGTTGTACATACATTGTGCACTCAGCCCATAAGGATCACAAATACACCATATAGTGCAGGGTGGGCACATGGAAAGGGGTTACATTCTGTATTTGTGCTAAAGACACAAACTCTAGGTAGAAAATACATATGCCTGAATGTATACCAACCATTAACCTCTGGCACACCTGCATTTGAGGACTAGGGGTCCACTGATCCGCTGGCTGGCATGCCGCCATTTAAATCCCTCTGACAGAATCTGTTACCATGATAGCAAGCAGCCTAAAGGCAGTAATCAGGCTGTAATCCTACATGTTTTTGTACACAATTGTAGTCAGATTACAATGCAGCAAATGCAGTATTGAATTCCACCAGGTCCCATCTAAATTTAAAGCTACCCACATGCTTTGTAGAATTTGAAAGCTGTATGAAGCACGCCATATTGGATAAATATATAACATCTTCTGTTCTGGATACCAGAAATGACCTGACGAGTCTTTGCGCATAAGCAATGTAGAGCACAGTGTTATTTATTTCTAGGGTGTCCATAACAATTGAGGACCTGTCTGCCGAAAGTCTGTGACTTCTTGACCTTCACATTTTTTTAAAGGTGAGAATGAGAGGCGCCGCAAAGAAAACTCATAGAGCAAGATTTTTATGGCTTCATCAATTTATTGAACACTTGTTCAGAAAACAACCCATACATGACAACTTTTTATACACAAGACAATATAACCGGACAAATCTCAAATAATAAGTCATAGTAACTTGCATAAATTCATGGATATCTAAAAGATTTCAGAAGACAACCCGCCTTCACCACATTTTTAAACAAGTGTTCTGCATAGTACCACAAGCCACAAACCCCAATAAGGTGCGTCTAGCACATTTCTCTCTCGTTGAAAAATGTTTTATTCCCCCAAAAAACACTTTGCTTCAGATCTTGGTTGCCCCCACCCCAGGCTGCCTAATCTGCACCCCATATACTTATCAAAGACCCCACACAAACAATTCACTGGAAATGTAGAGCAAATTACCCAGTCCTTTAAGACTAGGGTTCCACTTGGGTATCTTTCCTGCGTAATTTTCTTGATGAAAAACACCAGTAATAACGCCAAGGCAAAACCCACATGGCGTTTTCATGTCGTTTTTTCTCTCCCATAGACTTCTATTGGAGAAAAACGCCAAGATTTCCTTGCAAACAACGTAAGAGTGTCAACATGCCGCGATTTTGAAAAACTGCCACAGATCCCAAAAAAAGCAGAAAAACGACAGAGGACTGAAAAACGCCAAACAGAAAAACGTCAAGTGGATATGGCCTTGTGCGATTTCCTATTGAAGAACAGCTAACATCTGGCCGCAGCGTTTTTTCACTAATAAAACGGCGTGTGGCTGAATTGGCGTTTTTGCAAAAAATACCCAAGTGGAAACCTAGCCTAAGGGCTGTACGGTAGACCACACTTTTCTTTCTCCTTCTAGCACGGCCATGCCGCGCCTATTTCAAAATATTTGCTCTGAGCAAAGTTGCTATGTTTTACCACTCGTTGGATTGTTTGTCAAATGTCTCCCGTTGCAGCTACGACTTTTGGTCTGTCTAGTGGCCTTGAACAGCCAGCAAGGACAGAGGACACGGATGCTACATAAATAGTCAAATTGCTGAAGGTTCTTTACTGCTTTTTTTCTACCAGTTTCTACAGAAAAGAGGCCCAGATTCACATATAGCTTTTTTGTTCTACTGGCCTAACGTATTGTATATTCTGTAACTAGAATGGTATTATGTGTTTCAGAACAACATTATTTCTTGATTCAAGGTATTGGTGATATGCTACTGATCCCTAGTGGCCACAATGAGGTAGTATATAGAAATCCGGTTTGCATTTTTGCCTGGAACTTTAAGTGATTTTTTTTGTCTTAGAACGGTAATGAATAATAGTTTGTGAGTTTTAAGTAGCAAACTTGGTCCAACTCACAAATTCACTAAAGCCCCTTTCCATTAGCACTTTGTTCAAAGGTGAACAAAATAACTGATGCAGGAGATGTAAGTGCATGGGAATAGAAAAAAACAGGCAAGGCTCAAATTTAGTAATCTGCAGATTGACTGCAAATTCTCTTCCCATCCCCTACAACAATAGTCCGCTTTAACCTGCTCTACCAACTCTCCACAATGAGCATGGAGAATAAAATAATGACAACAAAAATTCTATTGGAGGCACAGACCACCAGCCATGCCTCCACCCCATGATTAGGGAGTACAGAAGTCGAGGTCTAAAGTGACAGACCTCGCGCTCCCCAATGTTAGGCTGGTTAGAGCAGGATTGTGATCTCCCTAACCAGCCCTGCTCATCGGGCGCCCACTGACCAGGGCTGGTTGGGGAGATCATCCCCTACAGATGTGCTACTGTTTTAGGGGCTTCGTGGTGAATCACATTGCTGGCAGCAATGTGATTCACCACAGGGCCCCCAGAATGCGTGGCCCTTGGGCAACTGCCAATGTGCCCATATGTTTACATTGCATTGTGCCAATTGCTCCTGCATCTGGGGAGGAGGTCCAAATTCGGTGGGGGGCAAAAATGTATCTACGGGGGCAATTGCTCCCCCTGTAGCGCCGCCTATGGTAAGTAGTAAATAACCGTTTCACCTTATCATACCACATCATGCACTCTGAAAATAGCAAAAGTACTTGAAACACCAATAAGATCAACATAAATTTTACAAGTTACTTAAAGGTGAGGAAATTCAAAGGTAATGACAGCATGTATGCTTTTACCTGCAACTGCCAGTATTTACTGTTTAAACTGTCACATAAAAGAAATGTAAAAATCATCCATGGATCTTAAAGTGACCCCTTTCTGACCTCGATGTGTGTGGGGCGACCATACTTGGGAACTTCTCGGCTACCCGGAGCCTTCCCTTGCGGGACGCGGTCCCGCTGACATCGGTGGGCGGTCCCGCTGACGTCGGTGGGCGGTCTTGTTGACGTCGGGGGAGTTCTGTTCCCGCTGATGTCGGGGGCTAGATGTGCCCCAGTCCATTGTAAGTGCTGGGGTCCAGTAACAACAGCTCATACATTAAGCAGAGCAAACAAGCACAGGGTATCTGGAGCTTTATGAAATGAATTGCCATGGTTGAGCAGCTGCTGTTTGGGGCAGAAATGTCACAGGCAGGCTGTTAAGAGGGCAGAGGAGGCACAGACAGAATGTTTAGGAGGTAGAGGTGTTAAAGGCAGGGTGTTTAGGAACAGAGGTGACACAGGCAGGCTGTTTAGGGGCAGAGGTGGCACTATTTAGAGATGGAAGGTGGCAGAGACATGCTGTTTAGGGGTAGACGCATGGTAGTTAGGGCAAAAGTGGCACAGGCAAGCTGTTAAAGACCCAAAGGGTGTATAGGCAGCCTTTTAAGAGGCAGAGATGGCACAGGCAAGCTGTTTAGGGGACAGATATGGCACAGACAAGCTGTTTGGGGGCAAAGATAGTATAGACAAGTTTGTAGCAAAGGTGGCTTAGACATGTTTGTGTGCAATTTAGACACTGGGGCCTTGTGGTTTCTAGTTATGCCCTGGGTGTGGCATGTGGGCAGATGAGCTCCACCATGCAATCAATTATACGGGGATGGTGCCTCACATTTTTCCAGGGTTGGTTTTCATTCCCAGTCTGCATCTTTTAATTCCCTCCTGTAGAGATGAATGACATCTCTATTCTTCTACCACCATCCTACACTTACCCTACATCCTACTCTTACCCTACATCTTCCTGCACATCAGGCCCAGACTCGCCATCTGACACACCAGGCAAATACCCGATTGGCCGCTGGCCAACCTCACCTCATACTCCATCACTCTCATGCTCCAGTGGCAGATCAGGTGCTACAGTGTGAGGCTAGTGGCTGGATAGACCTAAGCGCACACTACACAAGCATATATTTCCAGCAGTTGGCCACACAGACATCATCAAGCAGCTGCAAGACATAAAGTGATGGGGCGTCTGGCCTTCGCCAGTCTGCCCCTGATGCACATTAATACCCATCTGATGGGGTAACATATTCAGATAATTGTATGCTTTCTATGTGGAACCTCAGAGGAGAACTAACAACATTCTGATTACTTCTATCTTAGGGCAAAACCTAAGGAACATTCGTCAGATTTAAAAATGACAAAGAAGCCCGAGCAAAATAGGCAGCAACAGGCCTGTCTTGACAAGGAAGGATTCTCTGCAAATCAAAGAGCACATAACACCTTTCACACACGGACCTGGAGGAGTGAACCAGCAGCATTGGACAGGATTGATGATGTATTTTATCAGCTTCTTGGTAAATTACATTTTCCACTCACACCACAAATAGATACTTTTACCAACTTTCTTTTTTAAGTTCACAAAATCATTTCATACAATCACAAGTTACCCACTTGCTTTTAATCTAATATTTAAAGAACAAATAGCATTTGGCATTCGGAAAAGAATACAAACTGAGGCTGTGTTAGCTGAATATAACCTACCTTTTTAAAAACCACAGATGATTGTACCATCCGCTCCTTTCTGGCTAAGGACAGATGCCGGAGGATTTCAGACAAGGTAAGGATTTTCAGAGAGGGCTTGATTTCTGCAGGGTCAGAGCTCTCTAGCAATAGGATCCTATATAGGGACAAGCGGCGAAGAGTAGCAAATGACTTGATGTCTTGCTAAAGATGTAACTGAGCATATATTTCAAGATACATTCAACCCATAAACACATCAGGGATCACAAGCCTACACAACTTTGAATGAAACCTCAATATTAGAGTAACATTATGGTATCATTTATTTTAGGAAATCACTTGTTTTCTAAGTCAACTTGTATAGACCTTCTGTTACTTTGTTACGTCCGGCATCGATTCTCAGTTTCTCCTTTCATTGCTTGCACCTTACTTTTTGGTAGACGTAGGTCGTATGGTAATACAAGCAACGAATATCACATTGTTGTATCTGATGATGTTATTTTAAGCTTCAAAGCTGCTTAAATTCATGCTCACTTGGCTCCTACTCACAGGCTTTGGCTCCACTATTGTTGAATTTCATACATCAGTTATAATGTTATAACTGATATATGAAATGCAACAATAGTGGAGCCAAAGCCTATTGTTTTTGGTGAAATGTAACATCTGGTTACTGCTTTCTATATGTGATGATACGTGACTATATCTATCTAGACATGTACTGTATGTATTTATCTTACATCAAGAAGCCAAGTGTCAAGCCACTAATGTACTCTCATATATTCCAGTACCTGTTAGCCATGGTTGTAATCTACTTCAGGAGAGCTGCCCTAGAAAGAAGAGAGTACACCAGGGGAAATTTTTATGTCGCATTGTGAGTCCTCTCAAAATCATTTCAAAGAAATGTGCTAAATAGGTGCCTGTGACTATATTGTTAGGAATACCTATAATTAATGCATTTTACCAACTGTACATTCCACATGTATGCACATCAAAACTGTGTTTTTCAATATACATGTCCATTGTTCCTCAGGTTTCTTGCTAACAAGATGGAGGAGGAGGTACCCTTTAATTATGGGATATACCTTTGGGCCCTAGGAAAATCATGGAAGAACCAGAGGAGAACATTCCACAGTAGGATGGTCCAGCTCTGGGTGAGGATGGGCCACCAAGCCCTGGTGAGCAGAACTATATGTGAGCAGGTATGTAATAGTAAAATGTGGATGCATAACTCATATTTATGTTGCTAGAGTTTGTTGGGTTGATGAAAAAAAGTGTTTAAGGTATAGATAAGCTCAAAATACTGGTATTTAATGAAGTTAGAAGAGAATGACTTAACTCTCAAATATCATGTCTTACCATTACTGTGAAAGATTTTGTTGGCTTTACACATAGTAGCTGATTTTGTGCAGGGGAGGAAGTTCCACGTACCTTAACCCTCGGGCCAACTCACAGTCCTCAGCTTAAACACGTCTTTAGTTGGCCATGTAGAAGTTCCGATATATGTCTGGGCCAGCGAGGACTAACTAGCTCATGAAAAAGCTTCTATTTTTATCTAGGCAATGGCAGAAAACCCAGGCCACTGGGCTTGGCAAAGACAAAGGGAAGAGCATCATAGCTGGGCTATTAGAAATCATGTCCGAAACAGGGAGGAATTCTTCCTCTGTGGCCGATTGAACACTCCTCCTCGATGCCATCTGTGCCATCTTTTGAATGACCAAGACAGCTCCTTCCACTCCAACCAGGGAGCACAATGGGGAGTTGTTTCAAAAGTATCATTTATATTGTTGGAAGTCTTACTGCTCATGTTGGTTAATTACTGGATTGTGAAGAAGGATAATGGCATGGAAGACCAATCATCAAAGTAGAGCATTGTTTTCATCCCTTAAACATTGCTTATGGACAGGTATGGGGTGACTCTTGCCTAAAACATTCAGAATATAACAAAACTACAACTTACAAAAGGAACCTTAATACATTTTGGTACAAAAATCGTTGTCATTCAAGACATTCAAATACAGGGTTGTGGTTCTTTAGCTCTCTAAATAAAAATAAAATAATCTAATATATAATTAAAGAGAACATGTTTTACCTCCAAAATGTGGCTTTCCTCCAACCAAACCATATAGGTTAATGTAGGAAGGGGCACATTTAGCCCTATTGTTGTCCCACAGTTTTAGCTGCAATATGAGAAAATGAGAAAAGCATATTGTATAAAACATGTGCAATATTCTCCCAAGTTATCTCACAGAGTATATGACCTATATCACTATATGACCAAAAGTATGTGACCACCCCTCTAAATTACTGAGTTTAGGAGTTTAAGTCACACCTATAACTAACAGGTGTATAAAATTAAACATAGGATGCCACCTGTGCCACAAGTTATTTTGTAAAATGTCTGCACTGCTAGACCTGTCCTGGTCAATGGTAAGAGAAGTGGAGAATACTGGAGGCTTTTATAACCAGGATGTCCAACTGGGATGCCCAACAAGGTGTGATGACAAGTTTTCCACACTCTTTTGGTCGTAGAGTGTATCGAGGCAGGGGTAGACTGGGATGAGGGGCAGATGCCCCCCAGGCCAGGAAACTGCTGGTCCTCAGTCCATTGATCAGTCCTTCTGTGCACAGTAAATGCATGGTGGGACTGACCCATAGAGTTAAGGATGACCTCTAGCAAAGGCCTCTCCATTAACACTCTCAGTGTGCTGAATGATTATAAGTGCCGGTATTTGATGTAATGTTTCACCACTCAGATGCAGGCCAAGAAAGAACAATAGATCAGACTTGTTACTGGCCACTGGAGCACCTGGGATGAGTCCTCTCCTGGGCCTGTAAAGGTAGGCAAGCTGGTAAGGGGTCCTAAATGTACTTTAGATGTGTGTTTGAAGGATGGAGGGATCTATATTTGTGACTCTGTATGTACATGAGTGTGTATAAGTGTCACTAAATGTGAGATAATATGTAAATGTCACTAAATGTGAGATAATATGTAAATGTATGTATGTAAAAATCTGATTTACATATGTATACAAATTAAAATGTCCACCATGTGAACTGGACGTAATATGTATTTGTGATCTGAATATCAGGTCTGGGGACCTGTAGCCTTAATTACAGAGGATCAACATTAGGTATGTGTATATGGCAAGGTATGAGTTTAGTGTATTTCTTACTTTCCTTTAATTTCTTACTTTAGTGGGCTTATTTCAAGTTTAAACTTGAGATTGAATTGAAGTAAATTTCACTGCATACCTGAATTTGTCAATACGCTTCCATGCCCCATCTCCTTGCTGCGCAGCTCCACTTCTTCTCTTGCAGCTAAAAAGGGTGTTGGGAAAAAATGAAATTCAAGCAACAATTCTGAGCTCTGTTTGAGAGAAAGTGAATGACTATGTGAGTGAATGTGAGAAAGTGTAAAAGAGCATGAGAGAGTGAATGAGAGTGAATGACAACAAAATTTGTTTCCAAAATTTGTTCTCCTAAAACAAATAGACCAAAAATTGAACAAAAAATGTGTCCAAATCATTTTTGAACAATTTGCACAAGTCTGCAGCTAAATGCGTCTTACACTCCTCTGGCTCAAGTTATACCCTCCCCTACTTAAACACCAGAAGGACAGGGTGCAACTTCATGAATGGATGAGCTGCTCTTATGTGGCAGGGACCCGTATGAAAACTATTTCATATAGATATTGGATGCTATCGTTGGATTTTCTAACACCAGCCTCTATGAGTGAATAGTTGGTCTTAATGTTTCAGTCACTGATTTGTTGTTAGGGCTACCCCATCTCCATTCTTTTCTCTACCTCTGCTTCTTTCTATCTCTCTCTGTTTGTATCCCTTTCTCACCTTAGGTTAGACAGGTTCCTTACACAAAATGACAGTGTTCCTTTTCACCGGTGGTTTGAAGCACATTCTGTGACTGCTCACATTTTTGATCAAAGCAGGGTTCATCTCTTTGGTTCTTGTGCCACGCAAATCCTGTGGTGTATCTTGTAAGGAACCTGTACTATAAAACATGGAAAACAGATTAAAACTGTGCTGTAATAACCGTGCTCTGGGAGGGTCACGCTCTCATCTGGACTTATCTGCCTTTGGGGTCCATATCAGCTCACAGGCCTCCATGGTCCTCTGACCACAGATATCTGGTACACAAGGAAAGCTGCAGGCCTACATTCAGCCAGCCACACACAGTAGGGACTGTCCCGCAAATATCAGGACAGGTGGCAGCACTACATAGGAGATAGTTTTAGACTTTGCCCTGCATCAGAAATTTTATTCGCACTTTCCTCCCACTGCATCCAAAATAAATCACCCAAGACACAGCACAGAGTCTATTTCGAAAGAGGATTAATGAGGTACTGTAGCTACACTGCCCTTACTGCCCCACTCAACAATTGTGGACTTCAATACGGATCAGAAATGCTACCTTCTTCAAGGTTATCTTCTATTGTTATCTATATAAAGGAAAATTCTCTATACATGATATGGTATTTCCAAAATGGGGACAAATGAATAAACCTGGGATATTTTTCATTTTTGCTTGTATAAATGTATATTATTTTTTTAAACTAGTTTATATTTATTTATATTTTTTATTTATATACAAACAAAATACCCTCGTGGAACCCTCGATCTTATTCCAGAGCATATATTAAGTATGAGTGAATTTAAATACATTTTGTCCTATGATCAAGCGATTGGTGATAGCCTTGTCATTGAAAAACAATAAATAATATTTGTAGGTATTTTTAACACAAACAATGAGAATTATGCTTAAAATGAAACACTCTTGGTGCACCTTGCGTGTGTATGTTGAAACCTGCGCAGGTTTAAAACCACACATTTTTAACATAAGACACAGCCAGGGTTTTTATTACTATAGGATAAAAAAAATGCTACCTAAATCATTTGTTTTGTTAGTACTTTGTGAAACAGTTAAGAAAATATATATTTTTTTAGTATTTATATATTATGTCGTATCATGTCCGCGCAGATCATTTCAAAAAAAGAGAAACACTTTTTTTTTCTCTGTAATCCAAAACCAGCTTTTATGAATCTCTTTATGTAGGAGACATAGAATTAAAAAGGCTTGTAACCACATTGGCAAATGTGTCGGTGAAAGGGTTAAAATCGAAAGAAATAATATATACATTATAACAGGACAATGTTAATATTCTAATGATCATCCGAAGCTTTATGTGGCCCTAAGGACCCTGTGTCGGTGTAGATAGTTGTCTCTTGTACTGTAGGGGTTATATTATCATTTTACAGGATTTAGTACACAGCAGCACGATAAGTACATCTCTGCTATTATTACACCTCATCTCCCCCTTTTTTTTTTTTAAGTGCAGACCCCCTTAAGACCCTGCATGCTTCCATTGCTATAACCCAGTGCTGTATGAATGCGCTGCTTTTCCTGATTCCCCTCCCCTCTCTCTGCTTCTGCGCTCTGCCTTCTTCTCCCAGTGGCGGGGCTTACGCCGCACTACTCATAGAACGGTGCAGCCCTGGGGGAGAGCAGGTGGAGGCTGCCGTTCTCGCACATGAGTCCCGGGGTGCAGGTAAACAGGGTGGGGACGAGGCATCTGCGCGGGTGCGTAGCTTCGGGGTATGGCAGGAGTTGGCAGCGTTACGTTCCCTTACAGGCCGCACGGAGTTAGAAAACAACAGGATATTGCAGGGAGAGGCAGTGCTGCCGGGAGGACGAAGCGGTGACATCAGCTGCTTATTTATACGTCTCCTGCTGCTGAGCTGGTGGAATACTGTATTGGCACTGCATGTACCAGCTTGGCACTGCTGTGTATATATCTATACACTTTTTATATATACATGTTTGTGTCTGATTATATGTATACACTATATATGTATATACTGTGTGTGTGTGTGTGTGTGTATATCTATATATATATATCTATATCTATATATATATATATATAGATATAGATATATAGATATACACACACACATGTATGTGTATATATATACATATATATGTTTGTGTTTATTTATATGT